>NC_048587.1:58276973-58404473 GCF_013265735.2 Oncorhynchus mykiss
AGGGTGCATCAAGTTTTACTGATGTTCTGTCCTGGAAAATGAACCCACTATCCTTATGTTGCTAGAGCCATTACCTACGAACTGACCTCCAAAGGACCACTTTAGCTGGGCAGCGGGACACTAGAGAACAGGAGTGGACGTGAACTTGAGGACATTACATCCGTCCTATTCTGTCCAACTAGAGATAGTGCTATTATCAGATAAACACACATACGTGCAGAACAATGACAAGGACAACCACTGAAAAAGCAATGATCAGGACAACCAACGGAAAAACAATGATCAGAACAACAACTGGCATATTAATGATCAGGACAACCACTGGAAAAACAATGATCAGAACAACAACTGGCATATTAATGATCAGGACAACCACTGGAAAAACAATGATCAGAACAACAACTGGCATATTAATGATCAGGACAACCACTGGAAAAGCAATGATCAGAACAAACAATAGAAAAACAATGATCAGAACAACAACTGGCATATTAATGATCAGGACAACCAACGGAAAAACAATGATCAGAACAACAACTGGCATATTAATGATCAGGACAACCACTGGAAAAGCAATGATCAGAACAAACAATAGAAAAACAATGATCAGAACAACAACTGGCATATTAATGATCAGGACAACCACTGGAAAAACAATGATCGGGACAACCACTGGAAAAACAATGATCAGGACAACCACTGGAAAAACAATGATCGGGACAACCACTAGAAAAACAATGACCAGGGCAACCACTGGAAAAACAATGATCAGGACAACCAATGGAAAATCAATGGTCAGGACAACCACTGGAAGAAAAATGGTCAGAACAACCACTGGAAAAATAATGATCAATGAGAAACACTTGCAAATTAATGATCAGGGAAACCACTGGGAAAACAATGACTAGGATAATCACTGGAAAAACAATGATCAGGACAACCACTGGACAAAACAATGATCAGGACAACTACTGGAAAAACAATGATCAGGACAACGACCGGAAAAGCAATGATCATGACAACCACTGGAAAATCAATAATCAGGAAAACCACTGGCAAAATAATGGTTCGGACTACTACTGGAAAAACAATGATCAGGACAACCCCTAGCAAATGAATGATCAGGACAACCACTGCAAATGAATGATCAGGACAACCACTGCAAAAACAATGATCATGATAACTACTGAAAAATTAACAACTAGGACAACAACTGGAAAATCAATGATAAGGACAACTACTGCAAAAACAATGGTCAGGACAACGACCGGAAAAACAATGATCAGGACAACCACTGGAAAAACATTGATCAAGAAAAAACTGGCAAATTAATGATCAGGACAAACACTGGAAAAACAATGATCAGGGAAACCACTGGACAAACAATGATCAGGACAATAACTAGCAAATTAATGATCAGGACAACCACTTGAAAAATAAAGATCAGGACAACAACTGGAAAAACAATGATCAGGACAATAACTGGAAAAACAATGATCAGGTAAACCACAGGCAAATGTTTTATTTTGTTTCACCTTTATATAACTCAGTTACAACTGAGATCTGGCCAAGATAAAGCACAGCAGTTCAACAAATACAACAACACAGAGGTACACTTGGAATAAACAAACATACAGTTAATAATACAATAGAAAAAATAAAATATATATACAGTGAGTTGAAATGAGTTAAGATAAGGCAATATATAGGCCATGGTGGCAAAGTAATTACAATATAGCAATTAGACACTGGAATGTAGATGTGCAGAAGATTAATGTGCAAGTAGAGATACTGGGGTGCGAAGGAGCAAGATAAATAAATAAATACAGTATGGGGATCAGTTAGTTGGATGGGCTGTTTACATGTGCAGTCATCTGTGAGCTGCTCTGACAGTTGGTGCTTAAAGCTAGTGAGGGAGATATGGGTCTCTAGCTTCAGTGATTTTTGCAGTACGTTCCAGGTATTAGCAGCAGAGAACTGGAAGGGAAGGCGGCCAGAGGAGGAATTGGCTTTGGGGGTGACCAGTGAGATATACCTGCTGGAGCGCATGCTACGGGTGGGTGCTGCTATGGTGACCAGTGAGCTGAGATAAGGTCGGGCTTTACCTAGCAGAGACTTGTAGATGACCTGGAGCCAGCGGGTTTGGCGGCAAGTATGACGTGATGGCCAGCCAACGAAAGAGTACATGTCGCAGTGGTGGGTAATATATGGGGCTTTGGTGACAAAATGGATCTCACTGTGATAGACTGCATCCAATTTGCTGAGTAGAGTGTTGGAGGCTATTTTATAGATGACATCGCCAAAGTCAAGGATCGGAAGGATGGTCAGTTTTACGAGGGTATGTTTGGCAACATGAGTGAAAGAGGCTTTGTTACAAAATAGGAAGCCAATTCTAGATTTAATTTAGATTGGAGATGCTTAATGTGAGTCTGGAAGGTGAGTTTACAGTCTAGCCAGACACCTAGTTATTTGTAGCTGTCCACATATTCTAAGTTAGAACCGTCCAGAGTAGTGATGCTGGACGGGCGGGCAGGTGCAGGCAGTGATCGGTTGAAGAGAATGCATTTAGTTTTACTTGCATTTAAGAGCAGTTGGAGGCCACGGAAGGAGAGTTGTATGGCATTGAAGCTCGTCTGGAGGTTAGTTAACACAGTGTCCAAAGAAGGGCTCGAAGTATACAGAATGGTGTCGTCTGCGTAGAGGTGGATCAGATAATCACCAGCAGCGAGAGCGACATCATTGATGTATACAGAGAAGAGAGTTGGCCCGAGAATTGAACCCTGAGGCACCCCCATAGAGACTGCAAGAGGACCGGTCAACAGGCCCTCCGATTTGACACACTAAACTCTATCAGATAAGTATTTGGTGAACCAGGCGAGGCAATAATTTGAGAAACCAAAGCTGTTGAGTCTGCCAATAAGAATGTGGTGATTGACAGAGTCGAAAGCCTTGGCCAGGTCGATGAATAATGGCTGCACAGTAATGTCTCTTATCGATGGCGGTTATGACATCTTTTAGGACCTTGAGCGTGGCTGAGGTGCACCCATGACCAGCTCTGAAACCAGATTCCATAGCGGAGAAGTTAAGGTAGGATTCGAAATGGTCGGTAATCTGTTTGTTGACTTGGCAATCTAAGACCTTAGAAAGGCAGGGTAGGATAGATATAGGTCTGTAGCAGTTTGGGTCTAGAGTGCCTCCCCCTTTGAAGGGGGGGATGACCTGGGAATCTCAGACGATATGAAATTGAGGTTGAACAGGCTGGTAATAGGGGTTGTGAGAGATTGAGGGTATCAAGCTTAGATTATAGGATGGCCGGGGTGTTAAGCATGTCCCAGGTTAGGTCACCTAGCAGCAATAGGTCTGAAGATAGATGGGGGGCAATCAGTTCACATATGGTGTCCAGGGCACAAATTGGGGGCAGAGGGTGGTCTATAGCAAGCGGCAACGGTGAGAGAACGGTGAGTTTCTGGAAAGGTGGATTTTTAAAAGTTGAAGCTCGAATTGTTTGGGTACAGACCTGGATGTTATTAAGAAAGAACTCTGCAGGCTATCTCTGCAGTGGATTGGAACACAGCCCCCTTCGATCAGGACAACCACTGAAAAAATAATGACTAGGACAACCACTGGAAAAAAAACAATGATCAAGACAACCACTGGAAAAACAATGATCAGGACTACTACTGGATAAACAATGATCAGGACAACAACTGGAAAATTAATGAGCAGGACAACCACTGGAAAAACAATGATCAGGACTACTACTGGACAAACAATGATCAGGACAACTACTCGAAAAACAATGATCAGGACAACTACTAGAAAAACAATGGTCAGGACAACCACTGGAAAAACAATGATCGGGAAAACCATTGGACAAACAATGATCAGGACAACTACTCGAAAAACAATGACTAGTTCAACTACTAGAAAAACAATGGTCAGGACAACCACTGGAAAAACAATGATCAGGATGACTACTGGAAAAACAATTATCAGGACAACCACTGGCAAAACAATGATCAGGACAACAACTTGCATATTAATGATCAGGACAACCACTGGAAAAACAATGATCAGGACAACCACTGGAAAAACGATGATCAGGACAACCACTGGAACAACAATGATCAAGAAATCAGGACCACCACTGGCAAAGTAATGATCAGGACAACCACATGCCTAAAGAAATCTGTAAAAACCTATTAATCTATAAAGCTTTGTAAACCTATCATCTCTGTTCCGTCCATTAATTTGATCTGAATATGAACTATCTCTGGGTAATGAAGGTAAACACCTGCCTCAGAGAGAGAGAGAGAGAGACACAGCTGCATGTGAGCGTTCACAATTTTCAACATGTTTTTTTTTTTACAAATGGATAGATTTGGAGTTAGATAAACTTGGATTTTATGGCAGGTAAATATGCAGGATGCTACCCTCCACAGCAGTGCCTTCACTCCAGATCAAAACTCCAAACCTACAATTTAATTTTGACCAAAATTAATCAGGGAGATTACTGCTTCCAAGGTTTCCCTTTTCCATGCGAGACGGAGGGTTCTCTAGCAAACAAACAGCAGAGACCTGAAGACACCATCCAACCTGGAACTGACTGAGTAGTGTTTGGTCTGATGCTATTTTGAAAGCCAAGAAGAAACATACAAATAAAAAAAAGAAAAATAAAGTACAGTTGTGGCCAAAAGTTTTGAGAATGACACAAATATTAATTTTCACAAAGTCTGCTGTCTCAGTTTGTATGATGGCAATTTGCATATACCTCAGAATGTTATGAAGAGTGATCAGATTAATTGCAATTAATTGCAAAGTCCCTCTTTGCCACGCAAATGAACTGAATCCTACAAAAACATTTCCACAGCATTTCATCCCTGCCACAAAATGACCAGCTGACATCATGTCAGTGATTCTCTCGTTAACACAGGTGTGAGTGTTGACGAGGACAAGGCTGGAGATCACTCTGTCATGGTGATTGAGTTTGAATAACAGACTGGAAGCTTCAAAAGGAGGGTGGTGCTTGGAATCATTTCTCTTCCTCTGTCAACCATGGTTACCTGCCAGGAAACACATGCCGTCGTCATTGCTTTGCATAGAAAGGGCTTCACAGGCAAGGATATTGCTGCCAGTAAGATTGCACCTAAATCAACCATTTATCAGCTCATCAAGAACTTCAAGGAGAGCGGTTCAATTGTTGTGAAGAAGGCTTCAGGGCACCCTAGAAAGTCCAGCAAGCGCCAGGACCGTCTCCTAAAGTTGATTCAGCTGCGGGATCGGGGCACCACCAGTATAGAGCTTGCTCAGGAATGGCAGCAGGCAGGTGTGAGTGCATCTGCAGTGAGGCGACGACTTTTGGAGGATGGCCTGGTGTCAAGAAGGGGAACAAAGAAGCCACTTCTCTCCAGGAAAATCAGGGACAGACTGATATTCTGCAAAAGGTACAGGGATTGGACTACAGAGGACTCTGGTAAAGTCATTTTCTCTGATTAATCCCCTTTCCGATTGTTTGTGGCATCAGGAAACAAGCTTGTTCGGAGAAGACAATATGAGCGCTTACCATCAGTCCTGTGTCATGCCAACAGTATGAGACCATTCATGTGTGGGGTTGCTTCTCAGCCAAGGGAGTGGGCTCACTCACAACTTTGCCTATGAACACAGCCATGAATAAAGAATGGTACCAACATATCCTCCGATAGCAACTTCTCTCAACCACCCAGGAACAGTTTGGTGATGAACAATGCCTTTTCCAACATGATGGCGCAACTTGCCATAAGGAAAAAGTGATAACTAAGTGGCTCGGGGAACAAAACATTGATATTTTGTGTCCATGGCTAGGAAACTCCCCAGACCTTAATCCCATTGAGAACTTGTGGTCAATTCTCAAGAGGCGGATGGACAAACAAAAAACCCACAAATTCCGAGAAAGTCCAAGCATTTACTATGCAAGAATGGGCTGCCATCAGTCAGGATGTGGCCCAGAAGTTAATTGACAGCATGCCAGGGCGGATTACAGAGGTCTTGAAAAAGAAGGGTCAACACTGCAAATATTGACTATTTGCACCAACTTCATGTAATTGTCAATAAAATCCTTAGACACTTATGAAATGCTTGTATTATTCTTCAATATTCCATTGTAACATCTGACAAAAATATCTAAAAGACACTGAAGCAGCAAACTTTGTGAAAATTAATATTTGTGTCATTCTCAAAACTTTTGGTCATGACTGATATATTGATACTGATACTGATATATATATTTTACTTTGTGGGGAATGAATGCTGAGTTAAGGCTCCCAGGCTTGCAAGGACAGACCAGATACAAATTCAATTAAGCACCAATGTGTGAAGTAAAAGGTGTCGAGGCCTTTGGGCCCAACAAGTGGCAGGAGTCTCTGAAGCGTTCTCTGAAGCCCCCTTATGCTGTTCAAACACTGGCATTTTCTACAAGAAATCTACCTCCAGAAATAAAAGCTTCTCCCCAGTGGGTGTAACACCTAGTCCCGTTGCCTGCTGCACTGCACTGCTGCTTGGATTCCACCTGGCGATCTGTTCACCATCTGCCCTGGACTGACTTTCGCTGTAGGTCCCCCCACCACACTCCCCCCTCTCTCCCCAGCTTTCGCTTGCCCCCAGCACTGTTGGGGCGAGCGACTCTGAACTTACAAGGGATAGCCCAAAGTTGTTATATATTAATACATTTTCTTGTGCATTTTGCTATTTTGCCTCATGACTACTGTTAATACTTTGTTGACTACAACATGTCTTTACCCAAGCGTGGGACAGATTATGTTTGTTCCCACACTCGGAACCCTGAATCTCTATCGGTTACAACAGACTTTTGGCCTCCCATCCTATTCTAACCACCTCTCGCCGGCTTGTTACCTGATGAAATTGCTGTACAATATGATCTTGTTGCCATCTAATGCACCCATCAGATGTCATAAATCAATGCAGCAGAGCTCTCACTGTCCTATGCCGTGCCTTGATTGTATAACTGTTGATGATATCTGGAAAGTACACCCTGGCCTATCTACTGTCGCTAGCCCCAATTTTTGACTTGTGCTCTGAGATCTGCTTCACTGATTTCTGCTCTCGTCAAAGCCTGGGATTTCTGCACATTAACACCAGAAACGTATTACCTAAAATTGATCAATTGAAAGAGTGGTCCAAACACATAAAGACACATTCTAGTTTGTTGTTGATGTGGACACCAAGGAACTTGAAGCTCTCAACCTGCTCCACTACAGTCCCATCGATGAGAATGGGGGCGTAATCGGTCCTCCTTTTCCTGTAGTTCACAATCATCTCCTTAGTCTTGGTTATGTTGAGGGTTGTTAGTCTGGCACCACCCGGCCAGGTGTCTGACCTCCTCCCTATAGAATGTCTCGTCGTTGTCGGTGATCACTGTTGTGTCGTGGGCAAACTTAATGATGGTGTTGGAGTCATGCCTGGCCATGCAGTCGTGGGTGAACAGGGAGTACAGGAGGGGACTGAGCACACACTACTGAGGGGCTCCAGTGTTGAGGATCAGCGTGGCAGATGCGTTGCTACCTACCCTCACCACCTGGGGGCGGCCCATCAGGAAGTCTAGGATCAAGTTGCAGAGGGAGGTGTTTAGTCCCAGGATCCTTAGCTTAGTGATGAGCTTCGAGAGTACTATGGTGTTGAACCTTTAGCTGTACTCAATGAATAGCATTCTCACATAGGTTTTCCTTTTGTCCACGTGGGAAATGGCAGTGTGGAGGGCACGAACAGGTGCTGACCTGTTGCACCCTCGACATCCACTGTGTTCATTATTATTTGACCCTGTTGGTCATTTATGAAAATTTGAACATCTTGGCCATGTTCTGTTATAATCTCCACCCGGCAGAGCAAGAAGAGCACTGGCCACCCCTCATAGCCTGGTTCCTTTCTAGGTTTCTTCCTAGGTTCTGGCCTTTCTAGGGAGTTTTTCCTAGCCACCGTGCTTCTACACCTGCATTGCTTGCTGTTTGGGGTTTTAGGCTGGGTTTCTGTAGAGCACTTTGAGATATCAGCTGATATAAGAAGGGCTTTAGAAATACATTTGATTTGATTTGATTATTCCACATCAGGAAACTAAAAGGATTTGGCATGGGTCCTGAGATCCTCAAAAGGTTCTACAGCTGCAACATCGAGAGCATCCTGACTGGTTGCATCACTGCCTGGTACGGCAATTGCTCGGCTTCTGACAGCATGGCACTACAGAGGGTAGTGCGTATGGCCCAGTACATCACTGGGGCTAAGCTGCCTGCCATCCAGGACCTCTACACGAGGCAGTGTCAGAGGAGGCCCTAAAAATTCAAAGACCCCATCAACCCCAGTCATAGACTGTTCTCTCTACTAACGCATGGAAAGTGGTACTGGAGTGCCAAGTCTTGGACAAAAAGGCTTCTCAACAGTTTTTACCCCCAAACCATAAGACTCCTGAACAGGTAATCAAATGTCTACCCAGACTATTTGCATTGTGTGCCCCCCCAACCCCTCTTTTACACTGCTGCTACTGTCTGTTTATCATATATGCACAGTCACTTTAACTATGCATTCATGTACATACTACCTCAATTGGCCCGACCAACCAGTGCTCCCGCACATTGGCTAACCGGGCTATCTGCATTGTGTCCCGCCAACCACCACCCACCAACCCCTCTTTACGCTACTGCTACTCTCTGTGCATCATATATGCATAGTCACTTTAACCATATCTACATGTACATACTACCTCAATCAGCCTGAGTAACCGGTGTCTGTATGTAGCCTCGCTACTGTGTATAGCCTGTCTTTTTACTGTTGTTTTATTTCTTTACCTACCTATTGTTCATTTAACACCTTTTTTGCACTATTGGTTAGAGCCTGTAAGTAGGCATTTCACTGTTGTATTCGGCGCATGTGACAAATAAACTTTGATTTGATTTGAAAGAGTTGTTAGACAGTATGGTTCTGTTGTAACGCTAGAGGAAATATATGAAAGGGAAGAATACACGTCTCATCTTTCCACAAACAATGTTATTGAATAGAGTAACAGAACCTACCTGCCATACTAAAGGTTTCCTTCAACATAGTTCTGCGGTACTAAAGGTTTCCTTCAACATAGTTCTGCCGTACTAAAGGTTTCCTTCAACATTGTGCTGCCGTACTAAAGGTTTCCTTCAACATAGTTCTGCCGTACTAAAGGTTTCCTTCAACATAGTTCTGCGGTACTAAAGGTTTCCTTCAACATAGTTCTGCCGTACTAAAGGTTTCCTTCAACATAGTTCTGCGGTACTAAAGGTTTCCTTCAACATAGTTCTGCGGTACTAAAGGTTTCCTTCAACATAGTTCTGCGGTACTAAAGGTTTCCTTCAACATAGTTCTGCGGTACTAAAGGTTTCCTTCAACATAGTTCTGCGGTACTAAAGGTTTCCTTCAACATAGTTCTGCGGTACTAAAGGTTTCCTTCAACACAGTTCTGCGGTACTAAAGGTTTCCTTCAACATAGTTCTGCGGTACTAAAGGTTTCCTTCAACATAGTTCTGCCGTACTAAAGGTTTCCTTCAACACAGTTCTGCCGTACTAAAGGTTTCCTTCAACATAGTTCTGCGGTACTAAAGGTTTCCTTCAACATAGTTCTGCGGTACTAAAGGTTTCCTTCAACACAGTTCTGCCGTACTAAAGGTTTCCTTCAACATAGTTCTGCCGTACTAAAGGTTTCCTTCAACATAATTAAAATCAGCCAGTACGTGCCTTAATATTTCCAACAGCCCTCTATAGATATGATGGGTCAGGGAGGACACACAGACGTAGAGAGGACAGCAACAGCCCTCTATGGATATGATGGGTCAGGGAGGACACACTCTACGTCTGTGCACCCTCCAAACTCGTCATCAAGCTCGAGACCCTGGGTCTCGACCCCGGGGTCTGTGCAACTGGATACTGGACTTCCTGACGGGCCGCCCCCAGGTGGTGAGGGTAGGTAACAACATCTCCACCCCGCTGATCCTCAACACTGGGCCCCACAAGGGTGCGTTCTGAGCCCTCTCCTGTACTCCCTGTTCACCCACGACTGCGTTGCCTCCAACTCAATCATCAAGTTTGCGGACGACACAACAGTGGTAGGCTTGATTACCAACAACGACGAGACGGCCTACAGGGAGGAGGTGAGGGCCCTTGGAGTGTGGTGTCAGGAAAATAACCTCACACTCAACGTCAACAAAACTAAGGAGATGATTGTGGACATCAGGAAACAGCAGAGGGAACACCCCCCTATCCACATCGATGGAACAGTAGTGGAGAGGGTAGTAAGTTTTAAGTTCCTCGGCGTACACATCACAGACAAACTGAATTGGTCCACCCACACAGACAGCATCGTGAAGAAGGCGCAGCAGCGCCTCGTCAACCTCAGGAGGCTGAAGAAATTCAGCTTGTCACCAAAAGCACTCACAAACTTCTACAGATGCACAATCGAGAGCATCCTGTCGGGCTGTATCACCGCCTGGTACGGCAACTGCTCCACCCACAACCGTAAGGCTCTCCAGAGGGTAGTGAGGTCTGCACAACGCATCACCGTGGGCAAACTACCTGCCCTCCAGGACACCTACACCACCCGATGTCACAGGAAGGCCATAAAGATCATCAAGGACAACAACCAGCCGAGCCACTGCCTGTTCACGCCACTATCATCCAGAAGGCGAGGTCAGTACAAGTGAATCAAAGCTGGGACCGAGAGACTGAAAAACAGCTTCTATCTCAAGGCCATCAGACTGTTAAACAGCGACCACTAACATTGAGTGGCTGCTGCCAACACACTGACTCAACTCCAGCCACTTTAATAATGGGAATTGATGTAAAATATATCACTAGCCACTTTAAACAATGCTACTTAATATAATGTTTACATACCCTACGTTATTTATCTCATATGTCTACGTATATACTGTACTCTATATCATCTACTGCATCTTTATGTAATACATGTATCATTAGCCACTTTAAACTATGCCACTTTGTTTACATACTCATCTCATATGTATATACTGTACTCGATACCATCTACTGCATCTTGCCTATGCCGCTCTGTACCATCACTCATTCATATATATTTATGTACATATTCTTTATCCCTTTACACTTGTGTGTATAAGGTAGTAGTTTTGGAATTGTTAGTTAGATTACTCGTTGGTTATTACTGCATTGTCGGAACTAGAAGCACAAGCATTTAGCTACACTCGCATTCACATCTGCTAACCATGTGTATGTGACAAATAAAATTTTATTTGATTTGACGTAGAGAGGACAGCAACAGCCCTCTATGGATATGATGGGTCAGGGAGGACACACAGACGTAGAGAGGACAGCAACAGCCCTCTATGGATATGATGGGTCAGGGAGGACACACAGACGTAGAGGAGAGGACAGCAACAGCCCTCTATGGATATGATGGGTCAGGGAGGAAACACAGACGTAGAGGAAAGGACAGCAACAGCCCTCTATGGATATGATGGGTCAGGGAGGACACACAGACGTAGAGGAGAGGACAGCAACAGCCCTCTATGGATATGATGGGTCAGGGAGGACACACAGACGTAGAGAGGACAGAAACAGCATTCTAAAACATCATTAAAGCTGAATAGAGAGGGAGGGCTTGGTTAATATTTTATACAGAATGTAGCAACACACAAGGATCCTGTGGAAGGTACACACACACAGGCACACACACACACACGCACACCCACACAAACACACACACGCCCTGTGGAAGGCACTGACTACAACAGCAATAAAAACAACAATTCTGAACTATTAGCAGAGAAGTGCCGTGGAAACTTCGTCGCTATCAGAGATACAATACATCTAAGAAATGTAAGACTTAGTCTGGGAAAAATTGCCTTCACTCCACCGACCCTTGCAAACAGCTGTACTGCCAGCATACTTAGCTCTGCAGTGGAAAGTGTGTGTGTACGCACCTGTGTGTTTGTGTGTGCCTATGTGTGTGTATGGTAAATGAGCAGCCAGGTCACTTTAGATCCCCTGCAAAATTAGACATCCGTCCAAGTAAGCAGGAAGTCAGGAAATTACTTCAGAACTGGCCACTAGGGGCAATGATGAGCACGATTACCATCAAGTAGTCTTGGGGAGGGTGCTGTGGACAGGTGACAAAAGGGAAAGACAGTTGAACACTGCAAAGGTATCCACCTGCAGAACATATATGTTGTGGTGGTAAAGCAACCAGAACATCAATCACTGCACTGAAAGTGTTCACCCCCTCTGGTATTTTTCCTATTTGGTTGCCTTACAACCTGGAATTTTGGGGGGGTTTCTATCATTTGATTTACACAACATGTATACCACTTTGAAGATGCAAAATATTTTTTTACTGTGAAACAAACAAGAAATAACACAAAAAAATTACAACTTGAGCGTGCATAACTATTCACCCCCCCCCCCCCCCCAAAGTAAATACTTTGTAGAGCCACATTTTGCAGCAATTAAAGCTGCAAATCTCTTAGGGTCTCTTATGTCTCTATAAGCTTGGCACATCTAGCCACTGGGATTTTTGCCAATTCTTCAAGGCAAAACTGCTCCAGATCCTTCAAGTCGGATGGGGTCCGCAGGTGTACAGCAATCTTTAATTTAAAACTTCTTCAGGCTAGGGTCTATTTTTCTCCACTTCCTGTCTGACTGACGTGCCCAAAGTAAACTGCCTGTTACTCAGGCCTAGAAGCCAGGATATGCATATAATTGGTTCCATTGGATAGAAAACTGTTTTACGTTTGTGAATATGTTAAAATAATGTATGACACTATAACACAATTGATATGGAAGGAGAAAATCCCCCCCCCCCCCCCCCCCCCCAAAACAACTGGATTTTTCTTTTCCAGTTGCACTTAGCCATCCCGGATCTGGGATCGTGAATACAGACTCAAGCTCATTACCATAACGCAACGTTAACTATTAATGAAAATCGCAAATGAAATGAAATAAATATGCTAGCTCTCAAGCTTAGCCTTTTGTTAACAACACTGTCATCTCAGATTTTCAAAATATGCTTCTCAACCATAGGAAAACAATAATTTGTGTAACAGTAGCTAGCTAGCGTAGCATTTAGCGTTAGCATTAGCATTAGCATTCAGCAGGCAACATTTTCACAAAAACCAGAAAAGCATTCAAATAAAATAATTTACCTTTGAAGAACTTCAGATGTTTTCAATGAGGAGACTCTGTTAGATAGCAAATGTTCAGTTTTTCCTGAAAGATTATTTGTTTAGGAGAAATCGCTCCGTTTGGTGCGTCACGTTTGGCTACCAAAACAAAACGAAAATCCAGTCATCAAAACGGCAAACTTTTTTCCAAATTAACTCCATAATATCGACTGAAACATGGCAAACGTTGTTTAGAACCAATCCTCAAGGTGTTTTTCACATGTCTCTTCGATGATATATCTTTAGTGGAAGTGTGCTTTCTGTCCTGAATCCCAGGAGAAAATGCCCGCAACTGAAGATTACGCACCAATTTAGACAAAGGACACCGGGCGGACCCCTGGAAAATGTAGTCTCTTATGGCCAATCTTCCAATGATATGTCTACAAATACGTCACAATGCTGCAGACATCTTGAAGAAGCGACAGAAAGCGCAGGCTCGTTCCTGGTGCATTCACAGCCATATAAGGAGACATTTGAAAACAGAGCTTCAGAAATTCTGCTCATTTCCTGTTTGACGTTTCATCTTGGTTTCGCCTGTAGCATGAGTTCTGTGGCACTCACAGATAATATCTTTGCAGTTTTGGAAACGTTAGACTGTTTTCTTTCCAAAGCTGTCAATTATATGCATAGTCGAGCATCTTTACGTGACAAAATATTGCGCTTAAAACGGGCACGTTTTTTTTCCCAATAATGAAATAGCGCCCCCATAGACTCAACAGGTTAAAACTTCTTAGGGCTAGGCGTCCTGTCAGGGGGACACCTGTCGACAACTTCCGTTAAATGTAGGGCACGCAATTCAAATAAATAATCATAAAAATTATGGCTAATAAACATATAGGTACATACATGTGTCTTATATCGGTTAAAAGCTTACATTCTTTAATCTAACCACATTGTTCGATTTACAATAGGCTTTTCAGCAAAATCATGTCATGTCATTGTTTGAGGACAGCAAAATATTTTTCATCCAGCACAGGCTTCGTAAAATCACAAATAGCGATTTAAATTTAATAATTTAAGTCCCAAGAGTCCCAGTTACAACATACATGGTCATTTTGTTAGATAAAATCCTTCTTTATATCCCAAAATTCAGTTTAGTTGTGTAATGGCTGTCCTGGGTTGAAGAAGGTGAGGACCATTCGTCATTTTATTAAACTGAACTGAACACGAAATACAAAGTAACAAAAGAACAACAGAAACAGCTCCGTCAGGTGCAAGACACACCAAACAGAAAATAACTACCCACAAAAACCCAGTGGGAAAAAGCTACCTATGTATGGTTCTCAATCAGAGACAACGACTGACAGCTGTCCCTGATTGAGAACCATACCCAGCCAAAAACAATGAAATACAAAAACATAGAACAAAGAACATAGAATGCCCACCCTAGTCACACCCTGGCCTAACCAAAATAGAGAATAAAAAGCCTCTCTATGGCCAGTGCGTGACAAGTTGGCGCTATTGATTTGAGTAATCCCCTCGTTCAACAAGAGAAAGGAATCCAAAAAGCTACCGCTAAACTTTGTTAAAACAAGTCAAACTAAACTTCTATACAATCGTCAAGTACGCTAAAATGTATTTAAACTATAATATTTCACACAGAAAGAAGTATGTTCATTAGAAAAGCAAAATTAGCAAGTCTGCATCCTCTACGTCGCGCGCCTACAGACTCTGGTTCCCAGTACCAAAACTCAAAATGATTCCTCATTTGGGAAGAAACAATCCTGAAACTTTGAACAAAGCCTGTTGACATCGAGTGGAAGCCATTGGAATTGCAATTTGGGAGCTGGAATTGCATAGGACCCTCAGTTTAAATTGAAAGTGCATTGGCTCTTAAGTCATACCACAGATTCTCAATTGGATTGAGGTCTGGGCTTTGACAAGGCCATTCCAGACCAATACATGTGTCCCCTTAAACCACTCAAGTGTTGCTTTAGCAGCATAATTAGGGTATTTGAACTGCTGGAAGCACCCTCCCAGTCTCAAATATTTGGAAGACTGAAACAGGTTTCCCTCAAGAATAACCCTGTATTTAGCGGCATCCATCATTCCTTCAATTCTGACAAGTTTCCCAGTCCCTGCCGATGAAAAACATCTGTGGGTATGTTATTCCATCAGAAGGATGGTGTTCTCAGAGTGATGAGAGGTGTTGGGTTTGCCCCAGACATAGTGTTTTCCTTGATGGCCAAAAAGCTACACTTTGGTCTAATCTGACCACAGTACCTTCTTCCATATGTTTGGGGAGTCTCCCACATGCCTTTTGGCGAACATCAAATGTGTTTGCTTATTTTTTTCTTGAAGCAATGGCTTTTTTTCTGGCCACTCTTACGTAAAGCCCAGCTCTGTGGAATGTACGGCTTCAAGTGGTCCTATGAACAGATTCTCCAAACTCTGCTGTGGAGCTTTGCAGCTCCTTCAGGGTTATCTTTGTTGTCTTCCTCAATGATTAATGCCCTCCTTGCCTGGTCCATGAGATTTGGTGGGCGGCCCTCTCTTGGCAGGTTTGTTGTGGTGGCATATTCTTTCAATTTTTTAATAATGGATTTAATGGTGCTCTGTGAGATGTTTAAAGTTTCTGATATTGTTTTTTAACCCAACCCTGATCTGTACTTCTCCACAACTTTGTCCCTGACCTGTTTGGAGAGCTCCTTGGTCTTCATGGTGCCGCTTGCTTAGTGGTGTTGCAGACTCTGGGGCCTTTAGGAACAGGCGTATATGTACTGAGATCATGTGACACTTAGATTGCACACAGGTGGACTTTGTTTTACTAATTATGTGACTTCTAGAGGTAATTGGTTGCACCATATCTTATTTAAGGGTGTATGGGGTGCATAATCGGTGGCAGGGAAGTCAGACGGAAGAGAGCAGAACTTGGTAATAGCCGGAGCAGTTTATTATCAAAACCCACGGCATAAAAATAACAAGAATAATTAAGTACAAAACCCGTCGCGCACCAAGCAACACGTGCACAAGCACTTACAATAAACAATCCCACACAAAGACATGGGGGAAACAGAGGGTTAAATACACAACAAATGATTGAGGTAATTTAAACCAGGTGTGAGGAAAAACAAGACAAAACACATGGAAAATGAAAAGTGGATCGATGATGGCTAGAAGACCGGCGACGACCGCCGCCAGAACAAGGGGAGGACCCGACTTCGGCGGAAGTATTGACATGGGGATTCATAGCAAAGGGGGTGAAATCATATGCACGCACCACTTTTCCGCAAGGTATTTTGTTCATTCCACTTCACCAATTGACTATTTTGTGTATGTCCATTACATGAAATCCAAATCAAATAAATTTAAATTACAGGTTGTAATGCAACAAAATAGAAAAACGACAAGGGGGATGAATACTTTTGGTAAGGCACTGTACATGTTGCCCTCTGAAAATAGGTTTTCCATAATGGTCTTTCATGGTTCAGTACCAGTTGTCGCAAGGCTTCAAAATCCTTCTTTAACCTGTCTCCTCCCCTTCATCTACACTGATTGAAGTGGATTTAACAAGTAACATCAATAAGGGATCATAGCTGTCACCTGGATATACCTGGTCAGTCTCTGTGATGGAAATTTGATAATAATTTGTCCACTCAGTGTCTGTAGGAAAGGATATCAGAGCATCATGTTTTGTCCATTCAGTGCCTGTAGGAAAGGATATCAGAGCATCTTGTTTTGTCCATTCAGTGCCTGTAGGAAAGGATATCAGAGCATCATGTTTTGTCCGTTCAGTGCCTGTAGGAAAGGATATCAGAGCATCATGTTTTGTCCATTCAGTGCCTGTAGGAAAGGATATCAGAGCATCATGTTTTGTCCATTCAGTGCCTGTAGGAAAGGATATCAGAGGAGGAAAAAAAAAGACAGACTGATTCTGATCAACTGGTGACATCATTTTCGTGTTGGCTCACCAATTAAAACATTTAAAAAGAAGATAGAGACATAGCTTGCTCTATCTGTCTCTTTCTAGTATCATCTGTTCTCTCTCTCTCCCCGTCTCTCTTGCTCTCTCTCTCTCCTCTCCCCTTTCATCCCTCTCTCTCTAGCCACTAAACTCTGTATGGGGCTGAGAACGAGCAAATGGTGAAATTATTGGATTTGAATGATGAGTAGTTAATTCCTCCACAACAATGTGGAGCTGATGAGATTTCCCAGCAAACCAAAATCGGTTCTGTGAAAATTTGAAACATTTCTGTTATGTAGCAGCAAATTTGCTCATAACATATAACATTTTGTAGAAAACATTTCCCTGATGTTTTAATAACATTCCTCTGGAAACATTTAATATTTTCTTTAACGGTTCACATAATGTTTCATTAGGTTGTGGCAACAGTCTGGTGGGAACATTGTGGGGACATCACAAAAGATATGTTCCCCAAATACAAAAACTGTCCAGTTGTGCAGATGATTGCACAATGTTTATTTTAGGGTGCAAAAAGCTAATAAAATGTAGTATGTTATTTGAAGGTTCCCATAATGTTTTATTAGGTTGTGGTAACATTGTGGGGATATGACAATTCCAAAAAAACACTAAAACTGTCCATTTCAAATAATGTTTGTATCAGGGAGCACAAAACATTCCTTTGATGTTGCAAGAATGTTGACAAAACAGACATTGTTAGTTCTTTAAAGGTTTCCAGAACATTTAATTATGTAGTGGGAACAGGATGTGTACATTATAACATATAGGTTACCAAAAAATAATATGCTAATTTGTGATGACCTTCATAGAAAATTGAGGTTGCAAAATATTGTAAGCATGTTGACATAACTCTTGGTCTAAGTTCCTTAAAGGTTTCCAGGACATTTAATGAAGTTAAAGGAGTTGTCTGGGGTGTTGCAATACTTTTGGGATATTTACATAGGTTGCACAGAACATTCTCACAATGTTGCAAAATGTTTTTTGTAGTAGTCTATTTATCAGCACAAACCAATGCAGGCTCTAACACCACACTCAGCGACTGGTTCGGGCCATAAGCAGAAAAAGAAAATGGTCAGCCAGAGGCGCTCCAAGTGGTCAGCCAGAGGCGCTCCAAGTGGTCAGCCAGAGGCGCTCCAAGTGGTCAGCCAGAGGCGCTCCAAGTGGTCAGCCAGAGGCGCTCCAAGTGGTCAGCCAGAGGCGCTCCAAGTGGTCAGCCAGAGGCGCACCATGTGGTCAGCCAGAGGCGCACCATGTGGTCAGCCAGAGGCGCACCATGTGGTCAGCCAGAGGCGCACCATGTGGCCGGTGTTTTTAATCATGTTTTTTAATTATGGTCAGATTTGCCCTCCATTTGGCCAAACCTATATCCTCCTGATTCTTGCTTACAAGCAAAACTCAAACAGGAAGTACCAGTGACATGCTAAATTTGAAGGGGTCCGATGAAGCAAATGCAAGGCTACAGGACTGTTTTGGAAGAACAGACTGGAATATGTTCTGGGATTCATGCAATGGCATTGAGGTGTTTAAAATGAAATTAAGGGATGTATTAGAGTGAAATAGTCTCTAATACATTCCTTCATAAAGGACCCTGATACACAACCCTGATTACCCCAGTGTTCTCTTGGATGGGACAAATATAGGGTTACAAACAAGTTTGATAAAGTTTTGTAGTAACACCTACTCTCTTACTGACAGAGGCTGACAGCAGGCTGAAATAGTTTCAGAGAGTTTCCAAAAGAAAAATACTGTGATTTAGTAACTCAGGAATCCAAACAACACCTCCTTCCCATCCTTCCATAATCCTTCAAATCACATGTACTAGCACCTTAAGATCCTTCCCTGCCATAGACATTGGCATGTTAGACAGTCACACACACACTTTAGCTGAAGACGAGGCAACTAAGATGTAATGTGGCTGATGGCAGGCTGAACCAAGCCATGACAGGTCACTGGAAGAGGAGGATGGATTCCGTATGTGTTCACTTCATACTTCTGACTTTTGCTCATTAAAACACAATATACTGCAATTGTGAGAAATTATGTTGGGTTGAAGTGTGTCTTTATGTCCATGTGAGCTTCTGGGTGCCTGTATGGGTCAACAAAGAGGCAAATAGAATTGTGTTAAAGAACTTCAACAGTGTCGGTCCTCAAATCTATACCTTCCTTCCTCATAACTATTCCACTACTCGTCCTCTTGGTTTGTTTGGCCTTTTATGTATTCTGTGGATGAGTACTGGACGAGTTTTGAGGGAGATAGAGATCCATCACCGGGAGATGCAAAGTGGGTAGGAGAACTCCGATAACACAACTCCTATCGCATTTTCATTGAAAAAATGGATTATGTCTTAAAAAAACCTGCCTTTGATGAGTGCTGTGCTGGCACACACACACACACATGCACGCACACATGCACGCACGCACACACGCACACACACACACGTGCACATACACAGTATCCGTTAAGAATCATATACTGTTGAACTTCAATTTGCAACAGTGTTTATCAGCTATAGTGGTATACAATGTTGTTTGCATTTTGACTGACTAGTTGGTATGAGAGCGTAATGCGTATCACCAACAACATGACATAGAAACTAGATTTGTAGTGCAGATATATATCGTTACCATAGCAACAGCTGGGACAGCGATGAACAGTGCGAGAATATTGGGAATATAACATCAATCACCCTAAATGTGCCGATACTGCCGACAAATAAAATTAAATAAACAAGTGAAAAGACCCTAGAAAGTTACAATTCTTAAATTAGATCAATAATGTGAAGTAGGTTAATACAAGAAGGAAGATGAGGTTTTCACCTCTGTGTGCATGTGTGCCTGTAATTCTTTGTAAGTGTGTCTGTGTGCCTGTAATTCTTTGTAAGTGTGTCTGTGTGCTGTGCCTAATAAATTGTCATAAACCACAGTACTGAGACTTTACAGATGAGACTAAGGAGCGCTATCCCAGGTCTGTGGAGGAGATGGTTCCTGGCATGCTATCCTATCCCCTATGGTCCCATTAAACAACACCTGCCCAGGGAACTCAGTTCACTGTCTCAGCAACCAACCAACCAGCAACATCCTCCCATCCACAGCCCTCTCTTCACTACCTGCAGCCAGACAACTACTAAACAACCTCTCATCTCATCTCACCTCCCTAAAGACCTAGGAACAACTTGGACCAGCATAACAGCTGACACACTATCCCCACAATGACATCCCCACGTCTATCCCCTTTGCTTTCTTGTTAACTGGTTCCTGAAATGGGATTATGCTGTCACATTGGTCTTCAACACCAGTTAAGAACTACAACTCCCTACAGACCACAATAGGAACACGCACATGCAGCCAAGCACCCAACCACCTCCTCCAACCCACACCCCCTCCTTGAAGCCCAATAGGAACACCCTGGACCATCCCATTCCCTCCCTATAGACCAATAAAAACACCCTGGACCATCCCATCCCAGGCACGCAAATTCCACGATAACCCCTCTCACAGCAACACGTCTAGCTGTCTGCCCCGCACTCAAAAAAACAGGGTTGTTTGAATGAGTAAAGAGGGGAGGAATGAGGACTAAGAGGGGAGGAGACGAGGAGAGGAAACAACAATTAAAGGTGTATTCAATCACAGGCACAGCATAGAAGGCTGCAGCGAGACCGAAGGGAGCATTGCTTTCATCACTCCAGCAGAGAAGTCATTATTTCCCCGCCATCCTTTTCGCTGCTCGACGGAATATATTAACTTCACAGCTAGCCAGCCCGCCGCTGTCTTCCTTAGCCCAAGAGTGCCTACATTGCTTGTTTTGAAGAGAGTATAGGAATTAGAGTATAGGAAAAAAGGCACACATAAACGCATACCCTGCAGAGAGAGAGAGAGAGAGAGAGAGAGAGAGAGAGAGAGAGACTAGAGGAGCGTCGGCACAAAACAAGTTCCAGTGGCCCCTTGGGGACCCACCACAGAGCTGCACAGCTCAGTGTGGAAAAAAACATAATCAGCAGCAGCAAAACTGCCTCTCAAAGCACACTCAGAAAGCAAATGGCTGCTTAAAATACACTGGGTTGGCAGATGGACTTCCAGTTACTGTCGAAGAATGAGAGCGAGAACATCATCCACGCATGTCTTCTCCTTCTGACTGAGATTGGAATAAGACATCCCCAATCTTTTTTTACTTTCATCTCCAACAGTGCACAGACCATAGACAGAATGCATCACAGCCATATCAGCCATAATGACTTTACCATAGAAATAGAATCAAATATATCATATTTCTGTAGAGTATTCATAAAAAATACAGTCATCAAAAGGGCTTTGGTCATACTTGTCATTATGTTTCTATGCTTCAGACCACATCATATTCAGCACACTATATTAGGGTTTACATATAAACAACGCCTTTCGGGAAACTACATCTCTGAATTTCAAAACATCTGATTCATGCTTTGTAAATGAATATAAATGCATCCTTGATGTATATTTGTTTGACTATGGCATGCATTCTGTTCCGTTTATCCAACTCTGCTGGATTAATCTACTCCATATTCCTGAAGCCGGCTAAAGCTTGTAATTCCATATTTAGCATAATCTGCATAATTTAATGAATAGTACTGCAGGATTTCACTTTCAGTTACAATGCAATACATTTTACGGAGATTCTGCTTAGCTTAGCTATTGCATGATGCCTGCCTTTTTGAGACAAATCTGAAGACTATGTCAAGACATGTTAAAATAACATACACTCATGAATAGCATGAATATCCCTCACCTCAAAACAAGTGGATACAAAACAACAGTATTGGTAAAATCTTAATTTGGCTAGACTAGATATACGTGTCATGTATGTCATTTTATGTGGAAGAGGATGTGTATTTGTTTTTGTGTTGTAATCTTGAAGCTGAATAATTAAACCATACTGTATGTAAAAATAAATACACCATACTGTATATAGAAATAAATACACAATACTGGATATATACATAAATACACAATACAGGAAACATGTATATACATAAATACATAGGGTAATGATATGGTTATGGCTGCCGTCTGTTTCATGTCAACTCAGCGACAGTAATGACCCTATGATAGCTCGGGGAGAGAAAAGAGGCGAAGAGGAGAGGAGGAGAGGAGGAGAGGAAAAAGGATAGGAGGAGAGGAGAGGAAAGAGGAGATGAGGTGAGGAGAGGAGAGAAGGAAAGAGGAGAGAAAAGAGGAAAAATGATAGGAGGAGAGGAGAGGAAAGAGGAGATGAGGTGAGGTGAGGAGAGGAGAGGAGGAGAGGAAAGAGGAGAGAAAAGAGGAGAAGAGGAGAGGAAAGAGGAGATGAGGTGAGGAGAGGAGGAGAGGAAAGAGGAGAGACCAGTAAAAACGCACGTCAGAATGCTGAAAATACATTACAGTAATCTCTAAATATGTTACTTAATAAACACTGAATGCTTTAAGGCTACCAAGCTGGCAAGAACAATTTACGCCGCAGTGAGAGGAGTGAGCCCAACAACGGCAGCAGAGTTTCACAGCTTCCCCCACCCAAATTCAGAAGCCTCTTTGGCCCCCTGCTGCATGGTTTCCCCCTGTACAGAGGTCATCACAGTACAGTACCCCCTTGGATGTAAAAAATGAGAAGGCACGGAAAGAGTACAAAAATAAACTCCTCCTGGACAATCCAGAGAAACTTTTTGCAGACTACTACAAGAAAGGGAACGTAAACAACTGAATCTTCCATAAAGACCATCCACTGGCATGGCACAGAGCCACATTGCCTTCAGAATGTACACTGTGTTCACATTCCTTGACCTTTTCCACATTTTGTCATGTTACAGCCTGAATTTAAAGTGGATTAAATATACACTACAGTTCAAAAGTTTGGGGTCACAAAGAAATCTCCTTGTTTTTGAAAGAAAAGCACATTTTTGGTCCATTAAAATAACATAATATTGATCAGAAATAGAGTGCAGACATTGTTAATGTTGTAAATGACTATTGTAGCTGGAAACGGCTGAATTTTTATGGAATATCTACATAGGCGTGCAGAGGCCCATTATCAGCAACCATCACTCCTGTATTCCAATGGCTCATTTGTTATTTTATTTTTTTATTTCACCTTTATTTAGCCAGGTAGGCCAGTTGAGAATAAGTTCTCATTTACATCTGCGACCTGGACAAGATAAAGCACAGCAGTTTGACACATACAACAACACAGTTACACATGGAATAAACAAACGTTTATTCAGAATAGAAAAGTCTATATACGGTGTGTGCAAATGGCATGAGGAGGTAAGGCAATAAGTAGGATATAGTAGTGAAGTAATTACAATTTAGCAAATTAACACTGCAATGATGGATGTGCAGATGATGATGTGCAAGTAGAAATACTGGTTGGCAAAAGAGCAAAAAAGTTTTTAAAAAACAATATAGGGATGAGTTAGGTAGACTGGATGGCCTATTTACAAATGGACTGTGTACAGCTGCTCAGATAGCTGATGCTCAAAGTTAGTGAGGGATATATGAGTCTCCAAATTCAGTGATTTTTGCAATTCATTCCAGTCATTGGCAGTAGAGAACTGGAAGGAAAGGCGGCCAAAGGTGGTGTTGGATTTTGGGATGACCAGTGAGATATACCTGCTGCAGCGCGTGCTACGGGTGGGTGCTGGTATGGTGAATTGTGAGCTGAGATAATGCAGGGCTTAACCTAGCAAATACTTATAGATGACCTGGAGCCAGTGGGTTTGGCGACGAATCGGAAGCGAGGGCCAGCCAACGAGAGCATACAGGTCACAGTGGTGGGTGGTATATGGGGCTTCGGTGAAAAACGGATGGCACTGTGATAGACTGCATGCAATTTGCTGAGTAGAGTGTTGAAGGCTATTTTGTAAATGACATCGCCAAAGTCGACGATCGGTAGTATAGTCAGCTTTTTGGGAGCGTTTGACAGTGATTGACCAGTTGTTTGACAGCAGACCCATAGAGGATGAGGGCAATGAGGCAGTGATCGCTGAGATCCTGATTGAAAACAGCAGAGGTGTACTGGGAGGGCAAGTTGGTCAGGATAATATCTATGAGGGTGCCCATGTTTACGGATTTAGGGTTGTACCTGGTGGATTCCTTGATAATTTGTGTGAGATTGAGGGCATCTAGCTTAGATTGCAGAACTGCCGGGGTGTTAAGCATGTCCCAGTTTAGGTCACCTAACATACTTAACTCTGAAGAAAGATGGGGGGCAATCACTTCACATATGGTGTCCAGGGCACAGCTGGGAGCTGAAGGGGGTCTATAACAGGCGGCAACAGTAAGAGACTTATTTAAAGAGATATTCCTTTTTTTACTTAGTAGCTCGTATTGTTTGGGCATAGACCTGGAAAGTATGACAGGGCTTTGCAGGCTATCTCTGCAGTCAATTTTATCTTGACAGAAAATGTTGTAGTTGGGGAAGGAAGTCTCCGAATTTTTGGTGGCCTTCAAAAGCCAGGATTCAAACATGGCAAGGACATCAGGGTTGGCAGAGTGTGCTAAAGCTGTGAATAAAACAAACTTAGGGAGGAGGCTTCTGATGTTAACATGCATGAAACCAAGGCTTTTACGGTTACAGAAGTCAACAAATGAGAGCTCCTGGGGACACACAGGGCCTGGGTTAACGTCCACATCACCCGAGGAGCATAGGAAGAGTACAATGAGGATAGATTCAGGCCATAATGTACAGACAGGGGTATGGTAGGGTGTGGGTACAGTGGAGGTAAACCTAGACATTTGGTAACGATAAGAGAGGTTGCATCTCTGGATGCACTAGTAATGCTGGGTGAGGTCACCGCATGTGTGGGATGTGGGACAAAGAGGTATCTGAGGTATGTTGAGTGGGACTAGGGGCTCCGCTGTGAATTAAAACAATGATAACTATCCTAAACCACAGTATACAAGGCATACTGACATTAGAGTGTCCCCTCCTGTCTCAGCCTCCAGTATTTATGCTGCAGTAGTTTATGTGTCGGGGGGCTAGGGTCAGTTTGTTATATCTGGAGTACTTCTCCTGTCCTATTCGGTGTCCTGTGTGAATTTAAGTATGCTCTCTCTAATTCTTTCTTTCTCTCTCTCGGAGGACCTGAGCCCTAGGACTACCTGACATGATGACTCCTTGCTGTCCCCAGTCCACCTGGCCGTGCTGCTGCTCCAGTTTCAACTGTTCTTCCTGTGATGATTATTATTTGACCGTGCTGGTCATTTATGAACATTTGAACATCTTGGCCATGTTCTGTTACAATCTCCACCCGGCACAGCCAGAAGAAGACTGGCACCCCACATAGCCTTGTTCCTCTCTAGGTTTCTTCCTAGTTTTTCCTAGCCACCGTGCGTCTACACCTGCATTGCTTGCAGGGAAGCCGCTAGGTAGTCGTTACTACGATAGCACGAGGGAGACACGGCATAAAAAAAAAGGGTTAGCAGGCTGGGGCTAGTAGAAGCGTCTGCTCCGACGTCCGGCAAAGGCCGGTTGAGGGCATAACGGACGGAATTGCGTTGGCAGACCAGTCGTGATGGAACAGTGGGGCTCCGTGTCGATACCTCTTTGGCAAAAGAGGTATTGTAGCTGGAGTAATTTCAGTGAATAGCAATAGATGATTGCTCGCCGGGAGATGCGCCTGGCTTGTTGCTAACTCGTGCTAGCTTCGGGACAAGGGTGTTAGCCACTCTAGCCACTCGGTAGCAGCTAGCTAGCAGCGATGTTCCAATGCAAATGTCCAGAGCTTACGGCAAGAATCCGGTATTGTAGTGGATTCTAGTCATTGTAGTGTAGCTTCGGGGCTGGGCCACTCGGTGGTAGCTAGCTAGCTGTGACGATCAGGCGGATTCCGGCGTTGTAGTGGAGAAAAACAGTCCAAAATGCAGAGAGTTGATAACGCACTGTGCAGACTGGCAGGCTGGCAAGAATAATCCAGGCTAAAAGCGGCTTGTGTCTGTGCTAAAGGTAAAGGCCACTAGCAGTGACTAAATAGCTAGTAGCTAATTAGCTGGTTAGCTTCTGATGAAGGTTCTGGCTATAAGGTCTAAACAAAATAGCAGATCTGTATCACATTGGGTGAGGCGGGTTGCCGGAAGGTATATTTAATTTAAAAATGAAAAAAGAGATTGAAAATATATTGAAATATATATAAAAACAGACGAAAAAAAAACTAATTTACACGGGAAAACGACAAACAACGTCTGCACTGCTACGCCATCTTAGAATCACATTGTGTTAGCTAATCCAAGTATATCATTTTAAAAGGCGAATTGATCATTAGAAAACCTTTTTGCAATTATGTTAGCACAGATGAATACTTTTGTTCTGAATAAAGAAGCAATAAAAATGGCCTTCTTTCGACTAGTTGAGTATCTGGAGCATCAGCATTTGTGGGTTCAATTACAGGCGCAAAATGGCCAGAAACAAAGAAGTTTCTTCTGAAACTCGTCAGTCTATTCTTGTTCTGAGAAATGAAGGCTATTCCATGCGAGAAATTGCCAAGAAACTGAAGATACTGAAGTACTACTCCCTTCCCAGAACAGTGCAAACTGGCTCTAACCAGAATAGAAAGAGGAGTGGGAGGCCCCAGTGTACATCTGAGCACGTGGACAAGTACATTAGAGTGTCTAGTTTGAGAAACAGATGCCTCACAAGTCCTCAACTGGCAGCTCCATTAAAATGTCCTATAAGCTATGTACAGTGTGCAAATAGTAGAATATACAAATGATGGGGGGGGAATCAACAGATAGTTTATATTTACATTGGTGTTTCTGACCCAAATTTTCTTGTGGCAGCAGATCACACATTTTGCTGCTGCAAAACACCAGTCTCAACGTCAACAGTGAAGACGCGACTCCAGGATGCTGGCCTTCTATGCAAAGTTGCAAAGATAAAGCTATTTTTCAGACTGTACAACATAAAGAAAAGATTAAGATGGGCAAAAGAACACAGACAATGGACAGAGGAACTCTTCCTAGGAGGCCAGCATCCCGGAGTCGACTATTCACTGTTGACATTGAGATTGGTGTTTTGTGGGTATTGAAGCCAGGATATCCATATAATTGGTACCATTGGAAAGAAAACACTTTGAAGTTTGTAGAAATGTTTAAATAGTGTAGGAGAATATAACACAATTGATATGGTAGGAGAAAATCCAAAGAAAAACCTAACAGTATTGTTTTTTTTGAAAGACCATCTGCTTAGAATTGCAAGAGAAAGGTCATATTGAAAATTAGCTCCCTGGATGCAATTCCTATGGCTTCCACAGGGTGTTGAATCATGTCTGAGAGTATAACATAACTTATTTAGCAGGCGAAATCCCGAGGACAAACCATTCAGATTTTTTTTTTTTGAGGTCACTCTCTTTTTAATTGGAAATCTAGATTTCTAAGGGACCTTCTTGCAGTTCCTATCGCTTCCACTGGATGTCAACAGTCTTTAGAAATTGGTTGAGGTTATTCATTTGTGTAATGAAGAAGTACGGCCATCTTGAACGAGGATCACTTGAAGTGTACTGTTAGATAGAGGCGCGTGACCAGAAAGCATGCTTCAGATTGTTTTCTTCCTGTATTGAACACAGATCATCCCGTCTTCAATTTGATCAATTATTTACGTTACAAAATACCTAATACCCAGTTGTATTACAAAAGTGGTTTGAAATGTTTTGGCAAAGTTTACAGGTAACTTTTGAGATATTTTGTAGTCACGTTGAGCAAGTTGTAACCGGTGTTTTTCTGGATCAAACGCGCCAAATAAATTGACATTTTGGATTTTGAAAGATTAGTGGAATCTGTGTGGGTAGCTGGACAGGTAGGATGACTGACAGTGAAGGTGAACAGGTGTCAGGTGTCAGGTGACAGAGGAATGGATGAGACTGAGGCAGGAATTCCTTTAACCATAAAGTGGTATATTTACTGAGTAGTCTGTGCTGCATCACAAAGGAAACAAATAACATGTATCCAATCAAATTCATAATCAAAGATCAAATCATATCATTCATTATTAACATAATTTAGGGAGTTCAACAGTCCAGTTCATTAAGAAGTCAATAGTAATCATCCGTGAGTCACTTGGGCTCGTAACTATTTATCATAAATTATGAAAGAATACAAACAGTGAATGGTTATACAATCTATAATCCCCATTATCAAAGTCGATCAGTTAGCAAACAATGACGTTTCTCATTTCACTCTTTCAATTGTCTTCATGTGTACATATAATTAATTTCAATACATATGAACCATATCGATTGCATAATTGGCCTATGAGGATCCGTAGGGCCGTGATCATTGACAATTCACATTACACAATATGTTTGAAGCGTGCGCTCCAAGCCGCGCTCCACGGTAATAACTATTAACAGTAACTGAATGGCCCACTCTCCCGATCGCCACAGATAATTCAGATGAAAGGTAACAGAGTCGGTGGACTTACGTGGATTCATGGACGCACATAACTTCTGGATCAGATGGAGTTAAGGAAGAGAAAGCAGCGAGATCAGGCGATGGCAATTTCCTCCTTTTATGGAGTTGAGATCTGTCGGACATTTCCACCTAACCTAATTAAAGTGCCCCTGGCCCAGCTGAGTAAATGGCAATGAATTAAAGGATTATTCCACCAACTCCATGGGCCTTTTCTACAGATATATATCGACGGAATTAATCGAACAAAATAACCATTTGTGATGTTTATGGGACATATTGGTGTGCCAACAAAAGAAGCTCGTCAAAGGTAAGGCATTAATTATATTTTTAAATCTGCGGTGTGTGTCGCGCCCGCAGGGTTGAAATATGGTTTCTCTCTTTGTTGACTATGGTGCTATCCTCAGATAATAGCATCTATTGCTTTCGCCGAAAAGCCTTTTTGAAATCTGACACATTGGCTGGATTCCCAACAAGTGTAGCTTTAATTTGCTATCTTGCATGTGTGATTTAATGAAAGTTAGATTTTTATAGTAATTTATTTGAATTTGGCGCTCTGCATTTTGCCTGGCTTTTTTCCAGGTAGGACGCTAGCGTCCCACACATCCCAGAGAGTTAAGCAGCCATTTGCTTTCTGAGTGTGCTTTGAGAGACAGTTTTGCTGCTGCTGATCATGTTTTTTCCACGTTGAGCTGTGCTGCTCTGTGGTGGGTCCCCAAGGGGCCACTGGAACTTGTTTTGTGCCGATGCTCCTCTAATTTCCTTCTCTCTCTCATCTTTCTCTCACTTCTATCTCTCCTCTCATTCTCTTTCTCACTCTCTCACCCTCTTATTTTCCTGCAGTGAAATGTGGTGTTTAAGGAACCCCGCAGATTAACATGTAATACATCTATACATCTAGAACATAAAGGAGGCATTGAGAGCAGCCGTTGATGCAAAAGGAGTATAGAAGAGGGAGGATGAGACACAAACACACACACTAAAGCAAACACACACAAAGGAAAGAGAGTGGGATGATTCTCATAGCCCTCTGACCTCACTGCAGTAATAACATGCCTATCATAATTTCCTCACTGTAAGTGCTCTCGGAGTCACAGTAGGCCACACGGAGGGAGCACGGACGGAGCACAGGGTACACAAACACACGGAATCGGAGCCAGGAGCATCTGCTACTAGTGGAGCCATATGACCTCCCTCCCACTTCTTGCTCACACCATGTGAGGCTCCTTCCTCCTTTCCTCAGCCCTCTCCCTTCTCACCCCTCTCCCCTCCCCCTCAGCCATCCCCCACACTCAAGGCTTCCTATGTCCTGCTCCCTATCCCCTCACAGAGGACTGGCTTCCTAACACATACTGTAGGGACAGTAAGGCTAAGAACTTCCCTTCCTTAAAACCTCTTAAGGCTAGGCAGAATACTGCCCCCTTTGGAGGAATTGCGTGCCCATAGTAAACTGAAAAAAAATCTGTCAAAAAATGCTAATATATCCAATTATTATTGGATAGAAAACACTCTAAAGCTTCTAAAACCGTTGGAATTATGTCTGTAAGTATAGCAGAACTCACAGGGCAGGCATTCTTCCAAACTAGTTTTGGGATCATGAAAGTTGGGGCAACTTTGACATGATCGCCCCCACCCTTCCCAACCAGCTATGGATCTGGGGACACTTTCTATGTCTTCCACTAGATGTCCTCATTCAGTAGAGCGTTTAATCGATCAAATCCCGCGAGTTTTGGCCCTATGGGAGTGAATTGAGTGAGTGCCGCGAGAAAATACCTGTGCGTTAGGGCGCGAATTGGTCCCATCCATTCCTTTGTTCCAGCACTAACAATGACCGGTTGAATTGAAAATTGTTTTGTACGTTTAGATTATCCTAAAGCTTGATTCTGCACTTAGTTTGACCTGTTTAGTCGACATATAATATGTAATTTTGAAGTTTTGATGCGCAACTTTTCGGGACCAGAGGACATTTTGGGTGCATTTCAGCTGATATTGTTAGCAGATGCTAATACAAAGACACAAGACTTGAAACCAAACAATGTTTTGGGTAAGTATGAACCCTTCCAGTACATTCTGAACTTAGACCATCAAAGGTAAGGGAATATTTATGCTGAAATTGTGTGTTTCTGTTGACTCCAACATAGCGGAGAAATATTGCTTATGTCTGAGCGCCGTCTCAGAATATTGAATAGTGAGCGATTTCTGTAACGTTAAAAAGAAATGTAACAAAGTGATTGCATTAAGAAGCAGTGTATCTTTCTAACTATATGTAGAACATGTATATTTAGTCAAAGTTTGTCTATTTACGTTATCTTGCGGCGCTACCTATATTTTCTGCTGACATTTTTCAGTATTTTCTGAACATGAATTCAGTGTAAATGGACATTTATGGATATAAATGGCATATTATTGAACAAAAAAAAAATGTACTGTGTAACATGTCCTATTACTGTCATCTGATGAAGATTTTCAAAAGGTTAGTGAATTATTTATTTTTTAATCCTGCTTTTATAATTTTATATTTTCTGGGACAAAATGGCTGCCTCTTGTCTTCGTTTCGGTGGTGGTCTAATATAAATATGTGGTGTGTTTTCGCCGTAAAACATTTAAAAAATCTGACATGCTGGGTAGATGAACAAGGTGTTTATCTTTCATTTGAGGTATTGGACTTGTTTATGTGTGGAGGTTAAATATTTCTAAGAATATTTTTGCGTTCCATGCACCACGTTCCAGCTGAACGTGGGAGGGGTCATTCCCAAAAGGGAACCCTCACCCGTCATCATTAACCCTCCTGTTGGGTTCGTGTGTCACAACTTCCGCCAAAGTCGGTCCCTCTCCTTTTTCGGGCGTCGTTCGGCAGTCGGCGTCGCTGGCCTTCTAGCCATTGCCGATCCACCGGGAAAGCCCTGGTTGGCAAACGCTGTGTGGAGAGAGGGAGATGCGGCGTTGGACTAGTTTGAGGAGTTCACCCGAGGGTAGAGCGTAGAGCCCAAGGGTAGAGCGGCAGGTGAGAGCCTATTCCATCTGAGGCAGGGGATGAGGAGCGCCCAGGAGTTAGCCCTGGAGTTTCGGACCCTGGCTGCCGGCGCGGGATGGGACGACAGGGCCATGATCGACCATTACCGCTGTAGTCTGCTTCAGGATGTCCGTCAGCCCTCTGTTGCACATATGTTTGTGTATGTCACTTTCCCTGACTTTCCCCTCATTTCCAGCATAAGGCGCTTGTCGATTCAGGTGCGGCTGGGAATTTTATAGATAAATCGTTCGCCCATAGTTTAGGGATCCCCGTTGTTCCTGGGGCTGTTCCTTTCCCCGTTCATGCCTTAGATAGTCGACAATTAAGGTCAGGGTTGATTAGGGAGGCCACCGCTCCTCTGGGCATGGTGATGCAGGGGGGTCACAAGGAGAGAATTAGTCTCTTTCTTATTGACTCTCCTGCGTTTCCCGTGGTGCTAGGCCTACCCTGGTTCGTTTGTCATGACCCCACTGTTTCTTGGCCACAGAGGGCTCTTACGGGATGGTCGCGAGAGTGCTCGGGGAGGTGTTTAGGGGTTTACTTTGGTGCGACTACGGTGGAAAGTCCAGACCAGGTCTCCACTGTGCGCATTCCCCCTGAATATACCAATTTGGATATCGCCTTCTGGATACATTCGGTCCTCCACATCAGCCGCCTCCTCGAGTTTTGTTAAGAAGAAGGATGGAGGTCTCTGCCCGTGTATTGACTATCGGGGTCTGAACCAGACCACTGTGAGGTATAGTACCACCTCACACCAAAGTATGTTCATTTCTAGGAGACAGAACGTGTCTCCTTCCTGAGCAGTATGACATATGCTTGGTCCCAGGGTGTTTATACTTGTATACTGTTGTTTGTACAGATGAACGTGGTACCTTGAGGTGTTTGGAAATTGCTCCCAAGGATGAACCAGACTTGTGGAGGGCTACATTTTCTTTTCTGAGGTCTTCACTGATTTATTTAGATTTTCCCATGACGTCAAGCAAAAAGGCACTGAGTTGGAAGGTAGGCCTTGAAATACATCCCCAGGTACACCTCCAATTGAGTCAAATTATGTCAATTAGCCTATCAGAAGCCTCTAAAGCCATGATATAATTTTCTGGAATTTTCCAAGCTGTTTAAAGGCACAGTCAACTTAGTGTAAGGAAACTTCTGACCCACTGGAATTGTGATACAATTGTTGGAAAAATTACTTGTGTCAAACACAAAGTAGATGTCCTAACCAACTTGCCAAAACTATAGTTTGTTTTCAATAAATGTTGGTTGAAAATTTAATGACTCTAATCTAAGTGTATGTAATCTTCTGACTTCAACTGTATATCAACGAATTGGTGAGGGCACTAGAACTGTCTGCAGCACCCGTTCTCACCATACTAGAATCTGAAGTGAAATGTCAAGTGTTTACTGTCCCCAACCAAGGAGGGACTACATCAGCACCTACATCATAATCTTCTGCACAGATTCTGTCAGACCTGACAGTAAATCTCAATAAGACAAAAGTAATGGTGTTCCAAAAAAGGTCCAGTTGCCAGCAACACATTTACAAATTCCATCAAAACACCGTCACCCTAGAACACAAAAAAAACTATACGTAACTAGACCTGAGCATCAGTACCACAGGTAACTTCCACAAAGCTGTGAACGATCTGAGAGTCAAGGCAAGAAGAGCCTTCTATGCAATCAAAAGGAACATAAAATTCAACATACTGTACCCATTAGGATCTGGATAAAAAATACTTGAATCAGTAATAGAACTCATTGCCCTTTATGGGTGTGAGGTATATTGTCTGCTCACCAACCAAGAAACACCAAATTGAGACTCTACATGCAGAATTCTGCAAAAATATCCTCTGTGTACAACGTGAAACACCAAATAAAGCATGCAGATCAGAATTAGGCCGATAACCGCTAATTATTAAAATCCAGAAAACAGCCCTTAAATCCACAACCACCAAAAAGGAAGTGATTCCCAAACCTCCCATAACAAAGCCATCACCTACAGAGAGATGAACCAGGAGAAGAGTCCTCTTAGCAAGCTGGTCCTGGGGCTCTGTTCACAAACACAAACAGGGGCCCAGGATAGCAACACAATTAGACCGAACCCAATCTTGCAAAAACAAAAAAAAAATATTACTTGACACATTGGAAATAATTAACAAAAAAACTGAGCAAACTAGAATGCTATTTGGCCCTAAACAGAGAGTACACAGTGGCAGAATAACTGACCACTGTGACTGACCAGAACTTAAAGAAAGCTTTGACTATGTGCAGACTCAGTGAGCATAGCCTTGCTATTGAGAAATAAATATAAATATATAAATATAAAATAATTATTTTCTGTTTCTACATTGCATTGGTGTTTACAGTGTACTTGTTACCCCTCCCAGCCGATTACTTTCACTGTAAAACATTGTATTGAAATGTAGATATAAGCCTATGAAAGACCAAAGAGCTTAAGATTTAGAACAACAGTGTTTACATGGTATATCCAAAAATGTACTATTATGAAAGCAGTGTTGGCCATTTGATGCAAATGCTTCATTCTGACATGTGTTTCTGGCATTTTGAATGCAGTGTTACATTTTGAAGGAGATGTGAGGCATTTTGCATTTTGTGTGTGCAGTTTAGGGAATTGTGTAAACAGTTGGAAAAAACTGTATTATCTATTTCACTTCAAAACATATGTTTCCCATGCCAATAAAACCCTTCAAATTGAATTGACAGAGAGAGAGCGAGAGAGAGAGAGAGAGAGAGTGGTTGGTTGGCTGGTGTTGGATAAGGGTCAGGGAGGCAGAAGGCAGTAGAATTACAGGGCAAGTCAGAGCAGTATGAACAAAAAACAAAACACAAAAAAACAGCTTCGTCTTCCAGGCTCTGACTTGGCTCTCCGGGATTAAGGCTCACATGAGACACTACAATACACAGACCAGAACCGAACCAGAGGGAAGCAGGAAGTAGCATCTTGTTAATACCAGAACTGCACGCATTTGATGCCTGCCAAATGCCAAAAATGGTTCCCGGCGACTACTAGTTTGAAGCCACACCGATGCTTCTATGAATCAACCTCCCCATTATCATTAAACTATCCATTACTGTTATAAGGTCATGATTATTCTAGTTCGTTGTAGAACTTTCCTTATCGTTATGATATCATCATCATCATCATCACCAGCATCCGCATCATCCTCATCATCACCAGCATCATCATCACCAGCATCATCATCACCTGCATCATCATGTAGCATATTTGCGGGTGTGTATTAGGATATACATAAACTAGTGAATTAGAGTCAAGGCTGAGTAGAGTAGAATAGAGTATCAGTAGGACAAGAGTAGAGTAGAGTAGAGTATCAGTAGGACAACAGTAGAGGCTGAGTAGAGTAGTAGAGACTTACAATGTGTAGCTTCAGGTAGTCTCCAAGGCCAGATGAGCTGTCCACCCTCACCAGAACAGCATCCTCTAGCTGTGTGCTGAAACCTATGGCCAGCCTGTCTGCCCGCGTGCTGGGCCTGTCATTGGGAGGCCATGTATACGTGATTAGTCCACCGTCACGGCCAAATATATAAGTAGTTCCAGCTGGAGAGAAAGGAGAGAAAGATGAGGGTTAGGTTGTTAATAGGTTGAAATGGACCACTATCTCTGTAAAGTTTAAAGTCAGGATAATATTGTCACTTATCAGAAAGAAAGTAGTTGGATGAGAAAATTCATCGGATGTACTCTGTACTTCGGAATACTTTCTGTAAAGGAATACTTGTAAGTCATCATATTTACGAAACACAAACACCCAAACTATAGTAATGCCAAGGATTTCAAACTGCAACTTGACCTTCATGAAAACACACACTGACTTTAACACAGATAAACACATTTTCTTCCAGTGAAGCAGTTTCCTGTCTGTGTAAGTATGCCTCGTTATTACACACCACTGCCTTTGGAGCTTCTGAATGCCTCGTTATTACACACCACTGCCTTTGGAGCTTCTGAATGCCTCGTTATTACACACCACTGCATTTGGAGCTTCTGAATGCCTCGTTATTACACACTACTGCATTTGGAGCTTCTGAATGCCTCGTTATTACACACCACTGCATTTGGAGCTTCTGAATGCCTCGTTATTACACACCACTGCCTTTGGAGCTTCTGAATACCTCATTATTACACACCACTGCCTTTGGAGCTTCTGGGGGAAAACATAAACAAGCAGGGCACAGAGCAAGGAAACACACAGCTATTGCATGTCTCCGCCAGACACTCCGCCAACAACTCACCCGCAGACACTCGGCCCTCCGTGGAATGTGTTTGAGACGTGTGCTCTAGAAAACGTGTACCACCCGGTTCCTCGTTTGAAAGGCTGTGGTAAAAAGTTAACTCACTGGGAAGAGAGAGGCTAGCAGTAGACACTAGTGACCTATTCAAATTGATGGGTAGGAGGAAAAAGCCTTTTCTACTAATGAACAAAGCAGTTTATTCCCAAATAGCAGAATTGAGGAGAGATTGAAGGCCTACTAATAATCAGATTTTACAATGATGGTCGTTGCCTTGGGGTTCTTTTACTCGCTGAGCTGTTTGTCAAATCAGTGTCTATTTCTTTCAGTGAAAGTAAACTTGATATAATATATTCCAGCACACATACACCTTCATATATATTATTGTCATATTATCTTTAGAACATATATATATATATATATATATATATATTTACCTTTATTTAACTAGGCAAGTATGTTAAGAGCAATTTCTTATTTACAATGACAGCAGTGGGTTAGGAACAGTGGGTTAACTGCCTTGTTCAGGGGCAGAACAACAGATTAATACCTTGTCACCTTGGGGATTTGATCCAGCAAACTTGCGGTTGCTAGTCCAACGCTCTAACCACCAGGCTACCTGCCACCCCCTGCTGCCCCTCAATACATTAATTAATTAAGCAAAAAAAACAACTGACATGAGTTCTTTGTCAATCAACATTTTCTTTAGGTGTGAGGTTTTGTGTGTGTGTGTGTGTGTGGGGGGGGGGGGGGGTTTGTTCATGTGTGTGGTTAAACAAAGGAGTGGGAGGTTGCAATGTTTGACTGATAATGTAAAATTATAAAGAACTTTGTTGTGGAAGCGAGCGAGAGCGTGCGAGAGCGTGAGTGAGAGAGAGAGAGAGAGAGAGAGAGAGAGAGAGAGAGAGAGAGAGAGAGAGAGAGAGAGAGAGACCAAGTATTCACAAAATGGAACAAAGACCAAATTGAGTCTCTGCATGCATTGTTTGGTGTTTTAAGTTGTACACAGAGGATATTTTTGCAAAATTCTACATGCAGTCTCGATTTGGTGTTTGTCCCATTATGTGAATTATTGGTCTCTCTCAACACCAAGTTCAATATTATTTTACATTATCAGTCAAACATTGCAACCTCCCACTCTTCTGTTTTACAACACACATGACCAAACACATGCAGCATTAGGCCGATACCCACTAATGACCAGAATCGATAAACAGCCATTACATTCTACAACCACCTAAAAGGAAGTGATTCCCAAACCTTCCATAACAAAGCCATCACCTGCAGAGAAATTAACCTGGAGAAGAGTCTTCGAAGCAAGCTGGTCCTGGGGCTCTGTTCACAAACACAGACCCCACAGAGCCCCAGGTCAGCAACACAATTAGACCCAATCAAATCATGAGAAAACAAGAAGACAATAAAATAAATCAAAAAACTGATCAAACTAGAATGCTATTTGGCCCTAAACAGAGAGTACACCGTGACAGAATACCTGACCACTGTGACTGACCCAAAATTAAAGAAAGCTTTGACTATGTACAGACTCAGTGAGCATAGCCTTGCTATTGAGAAAGGCCGCCGTAGCAGACCTGGCTCTCAAGAGAAGACAGGCTATGTGCACACTGCTCACAAAATGAGGTGGAAACTGAGCTGCACTTCTTAACCTCCTGCCAAATGTATGACCATATTAGAGACACATATTTCCCTCAGATTACACAGACACACACAGAATTAAAAAACAAATCCAATTTTGATAAACTCTCATATCTACTGGGTGAAATACCACAGTGTGCCATCACAGCAGCAATATTTGTGACCTGTTGCCACAAGAAAAAGGCAACCAATGAAAAACAAACACCATTGTAAAAACAACCCATATTTATGTTTATTTATTTTCCCTTTTGTAATTTAACTTTTTGCACATCATTAAAACACTGTATGTAGACATAATTTGACCTTTGAAATGTCTTTATTCCTTTGGAACTTCTGTGATTGTTATTTTTCAGTAAATGTGCTAACATTTTCAAAAACATGTTTTAACTTTGTCATTATGGGATATTGAGTGGGTGCAAAAGCAATATCGATTTAATCCATTTTAAATTCAGGCTGTAACACAACAAAATGTGGAATAAGTCATGAGATGTGAAATCTTTCTGAAGGCTCTGTATATCCACCCCCCCCCCCCCCCCCCCCCCCCCTCTGGACTGTATCTATCCATCACAGGATAAGTGGACAAATATACATATAGTGGTTAGAGCATTGGACTAGTAGCCAAAAGATTGCAAGATCGAATCCCCGAGCTGACAAGGTGAAAATCTGTCCTTCTACCCGAACAAGGCAGTTAACCCACTGTTCCTAGGCCATCCTTGATAATAAAAAATATATGTTATTAACTGACTTGCCTAGTTAAATAATGGTAAAATAAATTAAAACACTATCTATTTCTCCTGCTCATCCTCTATCATGTTCTCTTCATTCTAGTCAATATCCTGGATAATCCGTTAACAAAATAAGTGATGTCATTCATTAACGGTACAATGGAAGAATACTGCGCTGAAGTACATGGGCGGCTGGTAGCCTAGTGGTTAGAGGCAGGTAGCCTAGTGGTTAGAGGCAGGTAGCATAGTGGTTAGAGGCAGGTAGCCTAGTGGTTAGAGGCAGGTAGCCTAGTGGTTAGAGGCAGGTAGCCTAGTGGTTAGAGGCAGGTAGCCTAGTGGTTAGAGGCAGGTAGCATAGTGGTTAGAGGCAGGTAGCCTAGTGGTTAGAGACAGGTAGCCTAGTGGTTAGAGGCAGGTAGCCTAGTGGTTAGAGGCAGGTAGCATAGTGGTTAGAGGCAGGTGGCCTAGTGGTTAGAGGCAGGTAGCCTAGTTGTTAGAGGCAGGTAGCACAGTGGTTAGAGGCAGGTAGCCTAGTGGTTAGAGGAAGGTAGCCTAGTGGTTAGAGGCAGGTAGCCTAGTGGTTAGAGGCAGGTAGCCTAGTTGTTAGAGCGTTGGACTGGTAACTGAAAGTGGCAACCAAGCAGCCTGCTCCATATCCCCGACCCAGCCACCAAACAACTCACTCCATATCCCCGACCCAGCCTCCAAACAAGTCACTCCATATCCCGACCCAGCCACCAAACAACTCACTCCATATCCCCGACCCAGCCACCAAACAACTCACTCCATATCCCCGACCTGGCAACCAAACAACTCACTCCATATCCTCGAACTGGCAACCAAACAACTCACTCCATATCCCCGAACCGGCAACCAAACAACTCACTCCATATCCCGACCCAGCCACCAAACAACTCACTCCATATCCCGACCCAGCCACAAAACAACTCACTCCATATCCCGACCCAGCCACAAAACAACTCACTCCATATCCCCGACCCAGCCACCAAACAACTCACCCAGCCCGACCCAGCCACCAAACAACTCACCCAGCCCGACCCAGCCTAATCTAGTTATGCCCATTCACTCCATGTCAGTGCTGTAGGACACACAAACACAACCCTTTCCCAGCACATCAGTGTTGTAGGACACACACACACAACCCTTTCACAGCACATCAGTGTTGTAGGACACACACACACACACACAACCCTTTCCCAGCCCATCAGTGTTGTAGGACACACACACACAAGCCTTTCCCAGCACATCAGTGTTGTAGGACACACACAAGCATTTCCCAGCACATCAGTGCTGTAGGACACACACACACACAAGCCTTTCCCAGCACATCAGTGTTGTAGGACACACACACACAAGCATTTCCCAGCACATCAGTGCTGTAGGACACACACACACACAACCCTTTCCTAGCACATCAGTGTTGTAGGACACACACACACAAGCCTTTCACAGCATGTCGGTGTTATAGGACACACACACACATGCCTTTCACAGCATGTCAGTGTTGTAGGACACACACACATACATGCCTTTCACAGCATATCAGTGTTGTAGGACACACACACACACACTTGCCTTTCACAGCATGTCAGTGTTGTAGGACACACACACATGCCTTTCACAGCATATCAGTGTTGTAGGACACACACACACATGCCTTTCACAGCATATCAGTGTTGTAGGACACACACACAAGCCTTTCACAGCATGTCGGTGTTGTAGGACACACACACACATGCCTTTCACAGCGTGTCAGTGTTGTAGGACACACACACACACACATGCCTTTCACAGCATATCAGTGTTGTAGGACACACACACACAAGCCTTTCCCAGCACATCAGTGCTGTAGGACACACACACACAAGCATTTCCCAGCATATCAGTGCTGTAGGACACACACACACAAGCCTTTCCCAGCACATCAGTGCTGTAGGACACACACACACAAGCCTTTCCCAGCACATCAGTGCTGTAGGACACACACACACAAGCCTTTCCCAGCACATCAGTGTTGTAGGACACACACACACAACCCTTTCCCAGCACATCAGTGTTGTAGGACAAACACACACAAGCCTTTCACAGCATGTCAGTGTTGTAAGACACACACACACAACCCTTTCCCAGCATGTCATTGTTGTAGGACACACACACACACACATGCCTTTCACAGCATATCAGTGTTGTAGGACACACACACACATGCCTTTCCCAGCACATCAGTGTTGTAGGACACACACACACATGCCTTTCACAGCATATCAGTGTTGTAGGACACACACACACACACATGCCTTTCACAGCACATCAGTGTTGCAGGACAGACACACACAGACCTTTCACAGCATTCAGTGTTGTAGGACACACACACAGATCTTTCACAGCATTCAGTGTTGTAGGACACACACACAAGCCTTTCACAGCATTCAGTGTTGTAGAACACACACACACAAGCCTTTCACAGCATTCAGTGTTGTAGTGTTTTATAACTGGCCGAGTTTTCAGTAAAGCGCTACCTCATGTGCATCCCAAATGGTCACCTGTGAGGGATCATGTCAAAAGCAGTGAACTATGTAGGGGATTAGGGTGCCATCTGGGATGCACAGGGTACTACTGACTTCTATTTTAATTCATTCGGCCAACCACTCCCTCGGCAGAGTGTTGTTAAGAAGCTTGTTGACATGTAGCTAAGATGAGCTGAGAGCCAGAACAGCATGTAAGACTACAGCAGAAAGTCCTTGGGGGAATGGAGGAGGATTAAAGCAAGGAGATACATGAGGGGGCAGGGCTAATGCACACCCACACACTACTGCTCCCGAAATCACACACACACACACACACACACACACACACACACACACACACACACACACACACACTACTGCTCCCGAAATACCACACACACACACACACACACACACACATGCACACACACACACACACACACACACACACACACACACGCTACTGCTCCCGAAATCACACACACACACACACACACACACACACACACACACACACACACACACACTACTGCTCCCGAAATCACACACACACACACACACACACACACACACACACACACTACTGCTCCCGAAATCACACACACACACACGCACACGCACACGCAGACACACACACACGCACACAAACACACACACACACACTCAAAAACAGAGAAACAAACACACGCATGCATGCATACGCATACACACACATAGACAGACACACTGGCAGACACACAGACACAGACCGAGACACAGACCAAGAAACACAAACATCAGATATAATGCACACCTACCCTGTAGTGCCTGGACATCAAATTGTCTGACACGTGCCTATGTTACTCCTATGTTACTCCTATGTTACTCCTATGTTACTCCTATGTTACTCCTATGCAACTCCTATGCAACATGGATCTATGTTAACACTGGATACAGTTATCCAGGTAATATTGGCCTGTTGTTGTCTCTTTTATTTGCTAGTTGTCTATCTCCCTCCATATCCCTCTCCCTTTCCCTCTCTCATCCCCCCCCCACACACACACACACACACACACAACCAGACAGCCAGACCCAGAGCTGCAGTGATGCAGCGCGACCCTAAACACCCCCCCCTTGTGTTTGAGGCCTAATGGGGTTCAATTTCATTGCCTAAGTCTATTTCTGCTGCCGACTTAACGAAGCATGAGGCTCTGAAGAAGCCGGGACATTAACATATTAAATATGCTTCATAATTTAGAGGGGATGAGATTGCATGGGCAGGGAAAAGATATATGGTGTGTGGGTATGTGGCATATTTTGTGTGTGTGTGTGTGTGTGTGTGTGTGTGTGTGTGTGTGTGTGTGTGTGTGTGTGTATGTGTGTGTGTGTGTAAGTCATAGTGAGGTTGTGTTTAGCTATATTTGGCAGGACAATAAGTCCCCACAAGAATAGTAAACAAACTAAAAGTTGACACGCTGGGGACGTTTTGCTGGTCCCCACAAGGTCAAATGCTATTTCTAGTATAGTTAAACACGTCCACAGTTGAATGTGTTTCTGTGTCTATGTGTGGTTGTGTGTGTCCATGTGTTTCTGTATGTCCATTTGTGTGTGTGTGTGCATGCGTGTGCGTGCATGTGGAGCTAGCATGGAGACAGATGGGAATCACTAGTTATTTAAGGAATGGGTAACTTCGTTAGCCATCCTATTTATGGATTTCAATTTGATCTTGAAATTGATTTTAACATGAAAAACCCCAAGGATCATTCATAAATCATTCATAAATTGTTGGTGTTTATTCGTTGTTGGTTGACCCCCAAACATTAATCTGAACTCAATGTTGATTCAGTGTTGTGGGTGTGATTTCTGTTACTATATAGTGAGTTAAAACAAGTTAGGAGGAGTCAGATGATTCTCCCCAATGTGAAGATTGCAAAGAGGCCTGAACCGCAATATTTTGTCTTAGGACTTCCAATCATATCTTAGATTAAGTTGGCCTTTAGGTATTTAGGTATTATTGAATAATGATTCCAACTGAAACCATGTTGAGAACCTTAGGCACTAAAAGCAATACGTTCCACAATCAACAAATCAGGAATCAAAATACACTATTATACAAAAGTATGAGGACACCCTTTCAAATTAGTGGATTAGCAGAGGCTATAGCAGAGGCTATAGCAGTTCAAACGCCCTGGGAGATTCACGGTCATGAGGAAGACTTTTCATGAGGGGTCATTTTCATTTATTTTTTTGGTCTTCTATATCATGTTAGTTGTATATATATATATTTAGTTTATGTATTTATTTAGTTTATTATAGTTGGTGCTTTAAAATGTGCTATTCTGTGAGCATTTGGCAACCAAATGCTGTTAGAAAAAATACTTCATGTACATTTAATTTCATTAAGTTACTATGCTAAAATGCCTTCTTTTGTGAGGCAACATATGGAGATGGGGAAATGGATCCAAAAGCTGTCAGAGTGAGGCCTGGCAAAAACACTGCAACTAGCTAACTAACGATCAGTTCTGATGCATGTAGTTACTGAAGTAATCACCCTGTTTCAACTAAGGGTGATGGTAGGGGGTCTACTTTCAAGCATCTTCAAGCTATATTTACAGATGTATCCAAGATGGCGAAGGAGTCGGACGTGTGTCTGTCTTATCCCGTCCTGTCCCAAGTATATATCGTTCTCTTCATATATATTCCGTATACATTTTAATCTCACTTTCCATCTAAGGACTGAAAATACACTCCTGCAACTCGCCTCAGCCAATGTGGCTCCCATCAGGAGCTAGCCAGCTAACTAGCTAGTAGTCAGTTAGACCCTGCTAGCGGTCCTCACCGTTAACTTGGACATCAGCCAGCCTCAACCCAGTCAAATCCTGCCAGTCTACACAGCGCAATACCAACCCAGAGCATATCAGACTGCTTTTTCCTACCACATCTCCGGATTCCTACCGCAAGCTCTGAACCTCTACACCGGATCATCGCAGCTAGCTAGCTGCTATCTGAGTGTTAGCTGCTATCTGAGTGCTATCTAAGCACCTGAAGCTAGCCTCGAGCAAGGCACATCTCCCGGCTAGCCAAAGAGGTCCACCAGCCAATTATTGGGCTAAAATACTTCTTTACTTTACTGCCGGCACGGAGGCCCACCAATCCATCACGACTGGTCTGCCGACGTAACCTTCCGACATGGTTTCAACAGACGTCACAGGAGGCCCATCTACTAGCCCATGCCCACTAGCTGTCTGAATCGCCGTGTCTCCAGCTCGCCTACTGTAGTAGTGACAATTAAATTGGCTCCCTGACTCATTTATTGCTAATCATTGAACCCTATGATCACTCGGCTACACATGCCTCTCGCTACTGTCAATATGCCATGTCTATTGCTTTTTTGGATAGTGAATATTGTCTTATTTCACTATAGCGCCCCAAGCCCTGCCCAATATGCCTTAGGTAGCCATTTTGTTCCACCATACATAAGGTGACCATACCTCTCTACAAAACCTCTCTACAAAACCTCTCTAGACAAAACCTCTTCAATCATCACTCAATGCCTAGGTTTACCTCCACTGTACTCACATCCTACCATATCCTTATCTGTACATTATGCCCTGAATCTATTCTTCAGCGCCCAGAAATATGCTCCTTATACTCACTGTTCCGAAAGCACTAGACGACCAGTTCTTTTTGCCTTTAGCCGGACCCTTCTCCTACTCTTCATACATTCCTCTGGTGATGCAGAGGTTAACCCAGGCCCTGCAGTACCTATCTCCACTCCCATTCCCAAGGCACTCTAATTTGTTGACTTATGTAACAGTAAAAGCCTTGGTTTCATGCATGTTAACATTAGAATCCTCCTCCCTATGTTTGTTTAATTCACTGCTACAGCACACTACGCCAACCTTGACGTCCTAGCCGTGACTGAATCATGGATTAGGAAGGCCTCCAAAAATCCTGAAATGTTCACCCCTAACTAACACATCTTCCGACAAGACAGAACTGCCAAAAGGGGGAGTTGCAATCTACTGCAGAGATAGCCTACAGAGTTCTGTCATACTAGACAGGTCTGCTCCCAAACAATTCGAGCTTCTACTTTTAAAAATCCACCTTTCCAGAAAGAAGTCTCTCACCGTTGTCACATGTTATAGACCGCTTTTACCCCGCAGCTGTGCCCTGGACACCATACGCAAATTGATTGCCCACATCTATCTTCAGAGTTCGTACTGTTCGTACTGGGATATGGTTAACACCCAGGCTGTCCTACAATCTAAGATAGATGCCCTCAATCTCACACAAATTATGAAGGAACCTACCATGTACAACCCTAAATCCATAACCATAGGCACCCTCTTAGATATCATCCTGACTAACTTGCCCTCTAAATATACCTCTGCTGTCTTCAACCAGGATCTCAGCAATCACTGCCTTATTGCCTGTGTGCGTGATGGGTCCGCGGTCAAACTACCACCCCACATCACTGTCAAAAGCTCCCTAAAACACTTCAGCAAGCAGGCCTTTCTAATCAACCTGGCCCGGGATCCTGGAAGGATATTGACCTCATCTCGTCAGTAGATGATGCCTGGTTGCTATATAAAAGTGCTTTCCTTGCCATCTAAAATAAGCATGTCCCCTTCAAAAAATGTAGAACTAAGAACAGATATAGCCCTTGGTTCACTCCAGACTTGTATACCCTGTGGCGTACTGCATTAGCATCGAATAGCCCCCGCGATATGCAACTTTGCAGGGAAGCAAGGAAGCAAAATACTCAGTCAGTTAGGAAACAGAAATTTCTAATTCCAAAAGTTTTGGGACACTGTGAAGTCCATGGAGAATAAGAGAACCTCCTTCCAGCTGCCCACTGCACTGAGGCTAGGAAACACTGTCACCACCAATAAATCTATGATAATCGATCATTTCAATAAGCATTTTTCTATGGCTGGCATGCTTTCCATCTGGCTACCCCTACCCCAGCCAACAGCTCAGCACCCCCTGCATTAACTCGTTCTTTGGACACTGTGTTAACAGACCTCCAAACGAGCTTCAATGCCATACAACACTGCTTCCGTGGCCTACAACTGCTCCTAAATGATAGTAAAACTAAATGCATGCTCTTCAAATTCAGCATTGCTGCCCTCACCTGTCTGCCCGACGAGCATCACTACTCTGGACGGTTATGACTTGAATATGTGGACATCTACAAATACCTAGGTGTCTGGTTAGACTGTAAACTCTCCTTCCAGACTCACAATAAGCATCTCCAATCCAAATTAAATAAAATCTAGAATAGCATTCCTATTTCACAACAAAGCCTCCTTCACTTATGCTGCCAAACATACCCTCGTAAAGCTCACTATCCTACCGATCCTTGACTTCGGCGATGTCATTTACAAAATAACATTTGCACACACTGTACATATATTTTTCTATTGTGTTATTGACTGTACGTTTGTTTATCTGTAACTCTGTGTTGTTGTTTTTGTCGTACTGCTTTGCTTTATCTTGGCCAGGTCGCAGTTGTAAATGAGAACTTGTTCTCAACTGGCCTACCTGGTTAAATAAAGGTGAAATAAAAAAATAAAAAAGTAATGTAGGATCTTAATTTGATCAGCCTGTTGCAAGAGAACTTTCCTGCAACACAGGAAATGTTAAACCTGTAGTTTATTTGCAGTTTAAAAAGACCTCTGAAGTTTGCCATTTCCACAGATATGTCAAGCCCTACAAAAATGTACATTAACTATAATCCAAAACATAATTCAGATGTTCTGATGCTGCAGGGTTATTTTCAATCTGTTGCAAACATGCTCAAATTAAAATCCTACATCTGTGCATGAAGCACCTCATGATCAAAGACATGGGGGGAGCAGTAAGAAGATGTATCATAAAATACTTGGTATGATGGTTTGATCTTATTATAACTGTCCTCTAAAATAGTTCTTTTCAGAAGGTGAAAAAGTATAAATTATTAATTAAAAGAGCATTGGCCCAGTGTGAACCAGAAACGGTAGAAAAATAACATTTTATATATCTCAGTCCAAAATGGCACACTATACAGTTCACTACTTTTGACCAGGGTCTATAGGGCTCTTGTTAAAAACACAGTGGAACACACACACACTCTTATTTACAGTATATCACAAAAGCAAGTACACCCCTCACATTTTTATAAATATTTGAGTATATCTTTTCATGTGACAACACTGAAGAAATGACACTTTGCTACAATGTAAAGTAGTGAGTGTAAAGCTTGTATAACAGTGTAAATTTGCTGTCCCTTCAAAATAACTCAACACACAGCCATTAATGTCTAAACCGCTGGCAACAAAAGTGAAAAAAGTGTCAATATTTTGTGTGGCCACCATCATTTTCCAGCACTGCCTTAACCCTCTTGGGCATGGAGTTCACCAGAGCTTCACAGGTTGCCACTGGAGTCCTCTTCCACTCCTCCATGACGACATCACGGAGCTGGTGGATGTTAGAGACCTTGCACTCCTCCACCTTCCGTTTGAGGATGCCCCACAGATGCTCAATAGGGTTTAGGTCTGGAGACATGCTTGGCCAGTCCATCACCTTTACCCTCAGCTTCTTTAGCAAGGCATTGGTCGTCTTGGAGGTGTGTTTGGGGTCGTCATCATGTTGGAATACTGCCCTGCGGCCCAGTCTCCAAAGGGAGGGGATCATGCTCTGCTTCAGTATGTCACAGTACATGTTGGCATTCATGGTTCCCTCAATGAACTGTAGCTCGCCAGTGCCGGCAGCACTCATGCAGCCCCAGACCTAGACATTCCCACCACCATGCTTGACTGTAGGCAAGACACACTTGTCTTTGTACTCCTCAGCTGGTTGCCGCCACACACGCTTGACACCAACTGAACCAAATAAGTTTATCTTGGTCTCATCAGACCACAGGACATGGTTCCAGTAATCCGTGTCCTTAGTCTGCTTGTCTTCAGCAAACTGTTTGCGGGCTTTCTTGTGCATCATCTTTAGAAGAGGCTTCTTTCTGGGACGACAGCCATGCAGATCAATTTGATGCAGTGTACGGCGTATGGTCTGAGCACTGACAGGCTGACCCCCTTCCCCTTCAACCTCTGCAGCAATGCTGGCAGCACTCATACGTCTATTTCCCAAAGACAACCTCTGAATATGACGCTGAGCACGTGCACTCAACTTCTTTGGTCGACCATGGCGAGGCCTGTTCTGAGTGGAACCTGTCCAGTTAAACCGCTGTATGGTCTCGGCCACCGTGCTGCAGCTCAGTTTCAGGGTCTTGGCAATCTTCTTATAGCCCAGGCCATCTTTATGTAGAGCAACAATTATTTTTTTCAGATCCTCAGAGAGTTCTTTGCCATGAGGTGCCATGTTGAACATCCAGTGACCAGTCAGTGTGAGGGAGTGTGAGAGCGATGACACCAAATTTAACACACCTGCTCCCCACTCACACCTGAGACCTTGTAACACTAATGAGTCACATGACACCGGGGAGGGAAAATGGTTAATTGGGCCCAATTTGGACATTTTCACTTAGGGGTGAACTCACTTTTGTTGCCAGCGGTTTAGACATTAATGGCTGTGTGTTGAGTTATTTTGAGGGGACAGCAAATTTACACTGTTATACAAGCTGTACACTCACTACTTTACATTGTAGCAAAGTGTCATTTCTTCAGTGTTGTCACATGAAAATATATACTCAAATATTTACAAAAATGTGAAGGGTGTACTCACTTTTATGATATACTGTAAGTCTGGACAAATTAGCATGTGTACGACAGAGTCAACATAAACTTTTACAGTTTATCACCCAGACTCTCCATCTTCACCACCCAGCCACAGGAATCTCAATTTGTTACTGTGTCCAAAATGGTACCCTTTTCCTTATATAGTGCACTACTTTTGACCAGGGCCAGTGCTTGACTCGGGCAGGAGCTCACCAAAGCTGAGTACCGGCACTTCAAATGTTCTACTGCTTGAGCTGTTGTTCCTCTTATAGAATATCAGCTCAAAAGTATTGTGGAGCTCCTGCACCTAAATATAAACAGTAACGTCACCTATTTCAGTCCAAGTCAAGCAATGACCAGGGCCCATAGGGTAGTGCACTATGTAGGGAATAAGGGGCCATTTGAGATGAGGGAAAAGGGTTAAATATACATAAAATACAACCTGGTGGTTGTGTTTGTTTTGATTGTTTAACCTTGCAATAAACAACAACAATAGATGATGATATCAGATCGTAAGAGTAGTTGTGTCCTCCATCTGCTCTTAAATGTAAGTAAAACTAAATGCATGCTCTTCAACCATTCGCTGCCTGCACCTGCCCACCCGTCCATCACTACTCTGGACGGTTCTGACTTTGAATATGTGGACATCTACAAATACCTAGGTGTTTCCTATTTCGCAACAAACCATCCTTCACTCATGCTGCCAAACATACCCTCATAAAACGGACCACCCTACCGATCCTCGACTTCGGTGATGTCATTTACAAAATAGCCTACAACACTCTACTCAACAACCTGTATGCAGTCTATCACAGTGCCATCCGTTTTGTCACCAAAGCCCCATATACTACCCACCACTGCGACCTGTAAGCTCTCGTTGGCTGGCCCTCGCTTCATACTCGTCGCCAAACCCACCTGGCTCCAGGTCATCTACAAGTCTCTTAAAGCCCTGCCTTATCTCAGCTCACTGGTCACCACAGCAGCACCCACCCGTAGCACGCGCTCCAGCAGGTGTATGTCACTGGTCACCCCCAAAGCCAATTCTTCCTTTGGTCGCCTCTCCTTCAAGTTCTCTGCTGCCAATGACTGGAACGAACTGCATAAATCTCTGAAGCTGGAGACTCTTACCTCCCTCACTAACTTTAAACACCAGCTGTCAGAGCATCTCACAGATCACTGCACCTGTACATTGCTCATCTGTAAATAGCCCATCCAATCTACCTCATCCCCATAGTGTATTTATTTATTTATCTTGCTCCTTCGCACCCCAGTATCTCTACTTGCAAATTCATCTTCTGCACATCTACCATTCCAGTATTTAATTGCTATATTGTAATTACTTTGCCACCATGGCCTATTTATTGCCTTACCTGTCTTATCCTACCTCATTTGCACATGCTGTATATAGATTGTTCTACTGTATTATTGATTATATGTTTGTTTACTCCATATGTAACTCTGTGTTGTCTGTTCACACTCCTTTGCTTTATCTTGGCCAGGTCGCAGTTGCAAATGAGAACTTGTTCTCAACTAGCCTACCTGGTTATATAAAGGTGAAATATAAGAAAAGAAAAGTCCATGCTCTGAAGAAACGAAGAATATCAGGTTGCTACGACAGGTGACACTAACACTGACATAGGTTATAAAAGGTATATTACATTTCATGTTGACTGTAGAAGGACTTGAACATGGATATCTACCTGTGTCGTCAATAACCACTTGAACTCACACAGTAGCTGACTTCTGTGTATGGATATTCTTCCTGGTCAAAAAAAAGATGTTGTCGTCACCTCACTATTGAACCAAGGAGCATGAACTTGTGGAGCAAGATGAAGTTGAGAAGATATCCAGCATCTCTTGGCAGGACAATGGAATGTTGTTACAAATGAAGATTTAATACATTTCCAGTGTAAGTGTATCTTTGACAATGGACCATGTCAAATGCACTACAACAATGATTTTTTACTGCCCTATGACCTATCAGCCTCTGTTGTACAGAAGGCAATAGCACAGAGCACTTCTGTTGACCTAGGTCAGGTCTGACGGTCTCGTTAATTTGCCCATTATCCAGGGATAGGAACAGCGTCACACCAACGTCGGTAGAGAGCACTTTAAGTCCTTCACATACATTCTCAGGTGCCTGCATTGCCTCGCAAACAACAAAAGCAAAACCTTTCCTTCTCTCTTCCCTCTTCTCTCTCCTCTCTTTTTCCCTCTCTATCCACTTTGCTAATTGGGTGTAATCAAATTAAGTAACTGGGGCATCTCTGCCTCGCCAACCGATTGGTCACCCCCCCTATAAAGGCCATGCAATTGCACCAGATGTGATCATCATACACAGAGGATCACATATTAGAATGGACAGATGGAAGAACATGGAATCATTAAAGGCATGCCTCTGGGAACATATATAAAAGGGAGTGAATATATATATACAGTTGAAGTCAGAAGTTTACATACACTTAGGTTGGAGTCATTAAAACGAATTTCTTGTTAACAAACTATAGTTTTGGCAAGTCGGTTGGGACATCTACTTTGTGCATGACACACATCTAAAATACAGTGACCCCATGACACAAGTCAGAAATAATCTGAGTAAGACAAAAAAAATGCTATGCATACAGGCCATTCTTGCTTGAACATCAGCGCCATGGGTATCTTCCACAAAGCTGTGAACGATCTGAGAGACAAGGCAAGAATGGCCTTCTATGCCATCTAAAGGAACATACAATTTGACATATTAATTAGGATCTTGCAAAAAATTATTGAATCAGTCATAGAACCCACTGCCCTATATTGTTGTGAGGTCTGGGGTCCACTAACCAAGCAATAATTAACAAAATGGGACAAAGACCAAATTGAGACTCTGCATGCAGAATTATGCAAAAATATCCTCTGTGTACAACGTAAAACACCAAATAATGCATGCAGAGCAGAATTAGGATGATACTCACTAATTATTCTATCTGAGATACCTACTGCAGCCCTCATCCTCAACATACAACACCCGTTCTGCCAGTCACATTCTGTTAAAGGTCCCCAAAGCACACACATCCCTGGGTCGCTCCTGTTTTTGTCTTTGCCCAATAATGTTTCTACCATGTTTTGTGCTGCTACCATGTTGTGTTCCTGCCATGTTGTTTGCTACCATGTTGCTGTTGCTACTATGCTGTGTTGTCATGTGTTGATATCATGCTGTGTTGTTCTCATGGTGTTTTCCTACCATGCTATGTTGTTGTTATGTTGTGTTCCTACCATGCTATAGTGTCATGTAATCCTACTATGATGTGTTGTTTTAAGTTGTGTTCCTACCATGCTATGTTGTCATTTGATCCTACCATGCTGTGTTGTTGTTCAGTTGTGTTCCTACCATGCTGTGATGTCATGTGTTCCTAACATGTTGTGTTGTCATGTGTTCCTACCATGGTGTGTTGTCATGTGTTCCTACCATAATGTGTTGTCATGTGTTCCTACCATGCTGTGTTGTCTTGTGTTCCTACCATGCTGTGTTGTCTTGTGTTCCTACCATGCAGTGTTGTTGTTGTGTGGTGTTCTTACCATGCTATGTTGTCATGTGATCCTACCATGATGTGTTGTTGTTAAGTTGTGTTCCTACCATGCTGTGTTTTCATGTGTTCCTACCATGCTATATTGTCATGTGATCCTACCATGATGTGCTGTTGTTCAGCTGTGTTCCTACCATGCTGTGTTGTCATGTGTTCTTACCATGCTATTTTATCATGTGATCATACCATGCTGTGTTGTTGTTATGTGGTGTTTCTACCATGCTGGGTTGTCATGTGATCCTACCATGCTGTGTTGTTGTTAAATTGTGTTCCTACCATGCTGTATTGTTGTTAAATTGTGTTCCTACCATGCTGTGTTGTCATGCGGTGTTCATACCATACTGTGATTTCATCTGTTCCTACCATGCTGTCTTGTCTTCCTATCATGCTATGTTGTCATGTGATCCTACCATGCTGTGTTGTCTTGTGGTCCTACCATGCTATGTTGTCATGTGATCCTACCATGCTGTGTTGTTGTCTTAAGTCTCTCTTTACTGTATGTGGTGCTGTGTTGTCTCTCTTGTCGTGATGTGTGTTTGGTCCTATATTTTTATTTTATTTTTATTTTTTAATCCCAGAAGGTTTTTTTCTTTTTGGTAGGCTGTCATTGTAAATAAGAATTTGTTCTTAACTGGCTTGCCTGGTTAAATTAAGTTTAAATAAAATAAAATAATCAAAATCCAGAAAAGAGCCGATAAATTCTACAACCACCTAAAAGGAATCGATTCCCCAACCTTCCAAAACAAAGCCATCACCTACAGAGAGATGAACCAGGAGAAGAGACCCCTAAGCAAGCTGGTCCTGGTGCTCTGTTCACAAACATAAACAGACACCACAGAGCACCAGGATTGCAAAACAATTAGACCCAACCAAATCATGATTAAACAAAAGGTGAATTACTTGACACATTGGAAATAATTAACAAAAAAATTGAGCAAACTAGAATGCTATTTGGCCCTAAACAGAGAGTATACAGAATACATGACCACCGTGACTAAACCAAAACTAAGGCAAGCTTAGACAATGTACAGACTAAGTGTGCATAGCCTTGCTATTGAGAAAGGCTGTCTTAGCCCATCTTCTCTTGAGAACCAGGTCTGCCAATGCGCACACTGTCCACAAAATGAGGTGGAAACTGAGCTGCACTTCCGAATCTCCTGCCAAATGTGTGACCATATTAAAGACACATACTTCCCTCAGATTACACAGATCCACAAATGCTGATACATTTTGATATCTACTTGGTGAAATACCACAGTGTGCCATCACAGCAGCAAGATGTGTGACCTGTTGCCACAAGAAAAGGGCAACCAGAGAAGAACAAACATCATTGTAAATACTGATTTATTTTCCCTTTTGTACTTTAACTATTTGTACATCGTTACAACACTGTATATAGACATAATATGACCTTTGAAATGTCTCTATTCCTTTGGAACTTTTTGGATTGTAATGTTTAATGTTCATTTGATTGTTTATTTCACTTTAGTTTATTATCTATTTCAATTGCTTTGGCGATGTAAACATATATTTCCCATTCCCCACAAAAAAATTCAATTGAAATTGAGAGAGAGATAAAAACAAACAGAATGACAACAAGTTTATGTACAGTACCAGTCAAAAGTTTGGATACACTTACTCATTCCAGGGTTTTTCTATATTTTTACATCAAAACTATAAAATAAAGTATATGGAATCATGTGGTAACCCAAAAAAAGTGTTCAACAAATCCAAATGTATGTGTTACTGTCACAGTGTTTAGAAGGTATACACAACACATCCAGTAACCAGCAAGTCCAGGGTACACCCATATGCCAGAGGCTGTTCAAAGCCAGGGAAGGAAGGAATGCTGATGCCAGAGGCTGCTCAAAGCCAGAGAAGGAAGGAATGCTGATGCCAGAGGCTGCTCAAAGTCAGAGAAGGAAGGAATGCTGATGCCAGAGGCTGCTCTAAGCCAGAGAAGGAAGGAATGCTGAATTCAGAGGCTGCTCAAAGCCAGAGAAGGAAGAAATGCTGATGCCAGAGGCTGTTCAAAGCCAGAGAAGGAAGTAATGCTGATGCCAGAGGCTGTTCAAAGCCAGAGAAGGAAGGAATGCTGATACCAGAGGCTGCTCAAAGCCAGAGAAGGAAGGAATGCTGATGCCAGAGGCTGCTCAAAGCCAGAGAAGGAAGTAATGCTGATGCCAGAGGCTGCTCAAAGCCAGAGAAGGAAGTAATGCTGATGCCAGAGGCTGCTCAAAGCCAGAGAAGGAAGGAATGCTGATGCCAGAGGCTGTTCAAAGCCAGAGAAGGAAGGAATGCCGTTCAAAGCCTCATATGTGCCATCTTCTGATAGCTAAGCAATAGTAATGAATCTTGTTTGAAGCCTGTGCACAAGTGTGAATGTGTGTGTGTTTGTGCATCATTAATGCCATCTATGTGAGACTTCAGTTGTCCTTTTCTACGCTGTTATCTATACCCAGGAGACTGCAGGATTAAACATATCCATGTCACCACACTTTGTAAGTAAGCATTTACTAAATGGTATGATGTTATTTAATTAGCTGCATTGCTTAAGGACAAAATGAAGCAACTGAAAGAGACCAAGGGAACTACTAGGCAGACATCACTAATATGGTGTGTGTGCACATGTGTGTGTGTGTGCACACACGTGTCTATAAACGGGTGTGTGTAAGGAGCTGCTGTACTGCAACACAACTACTACCTCTGTGATTCACATAGCAATGTACAGTATAGTCCTGCTCTACCTCCCCTATACTAACACACACACACACACACACACACACACACACACACACGCACACACACACACACCACACACACATACACACACACATACACACACATACACACACACGCACACGCACACACACACTCATACACACACACACACACACACACACACACACACACACACACACACACACACACACACACACACACACACACACACACACACACACACACACACAGTATATACTGGTATTTATTGAGGAGAAGGAAACATCTAGCGTGGGTATACTGTTGTATTTGAACACTATGTTTAGATATATTAGCAATATGATGCTAATATTAGCCTAGGTGTTACAATAAACATCAAGGCAGCACGTTTTATATTGCAGTCCTCAGATGGAGGGTGAAATGGCAGGCTGGAGCAGGCAGAGAGAGAGAGAAAGAAAGAGAGAGGGGGGGAGAGATGAGAGAGAGAGAGAGAGAGAGAGAGAGGGGCTGGGGGGAAAAGAGAGAGAGAACAAAAGAGAGAGAGAAGGAAAGAGAGAAAGAGAGAGAGAGAGAGAGAGAGAGAGAGAGAGAGGCTGAGGGGAAGAGAGAGGGGGGCTGGGGGGAAGAGAGAGAGAGAATGTAAGAGAGAGAAGGAAAGAGAGAGAAGGAAAGAGAGAGAGAGAGAGAGAGACTGCACAGAAAATTAGGTGGAAACTGAGCTGCACTTCCTAACCTCCTGACAAATGTATAACCATATTACAGACACATATTTCCCTCAGATTACACAGACCCAAAACAAATCAAATGTTGATAAACTCCCATATACAGTATATACTGATATTAAGTTCTGCTTTTCTGATGTATCAAATACTTATTTCATGCAATAAAATGCAAATTAATTACTTAAAAATCATGCAATGTGATTTTCTTGATTTTTGATTTAGATTCCGTCTCTCACAGTTGAAGTGTACCTATGATAAAAATTACAGACCTCTACGTGCTTTGTAAGTGGGAAAACCTGCAAAATCGGCAGTGTATCAAATACTTGTTCTCCCCACTGTATATATATATATATATATATATATATAACAGAAAAAATGTTAGCTGTTGTCCAGTTTATCTCACACACAACTTAACGGGTGCACCTCAGCCACGCTCAAGGTACTAAACGATATCATAACCGCCATCGATAAAAGACAGTACTATGCAGCCGTCTTCATCGACCTGGCCAAGGCTTTCGACTCTGTCAATCACCATATTCTTATCGGCAGACTCAGTAGCCTCGGTTTTTCTAATGACTGCCTTGCCTGGTTCACCAACTACTTTGCAGACAGAGTTCAGTGTGTCAAATCGGAGGGCATGTTGTCCGGTCCTCTGGCAGTCTCTATGGGGGTGCCATAGGGTTCAATTCTCGGGCCGACTCTTTTCTCTGTATATATCAATGATGTTGCTCTTGCTGTGGGCGATTCTCTGATCCACCTCTACGCAGACGACACCATTCTGTATACTTCTGGCCCTTCCTTGGACACTGTGCTATCTAACCTCCAAATGAGCTTCAATGTCATACAACACTCCTTCCGTGGCCTCCAACTGCTCTTAAACACTAGTAAAACCAAATGCATGCTTTTAAACCGTTCATTGCCCGCACCCGCACGCCCGACTAGCAAAATACAAAATAGCTTCCAATACTCTACTCAGCAAACTGGATGCAGTTTATCACAGTGCCATCCATTTTGTTACTAAAGCACCTTATACCACCCACCACTGCGACCTCTATGCTCTAGTCGGCTGGCCCTCGCTACATATTCGTTGCCAGACCCACTGGCTCCAGGTCATCTACAAGTCCATGCTAGGTAAAGCTCCGCCTTATCTCAGTTCACTGGTCACGATGGCAACACCCACCCGTAGCACGCGCTCCAGCAGGTGTATCTCACTGATCATCACTAAAGCATGGACTTGTAGCCACCTCCATTGGCCGCCTTACCTTCCAGTTCTCTGCTGCCTGTGACTGGAACGAATTGCAAAAATCGTTGAAGTTGGAGACTTTTATCTCCCTCACCAACTTCAAACATCTGCTATCTGAGCAGCTAACCGATCGCTGCAGCTGTACATAGTCAATCGGTAAATAGCCCACCCAATTGACCTACCCCATCCCCATACTGCTTTTATTTATTTACTTTTCTGCTCTTTTACACACCAATATCTCTACCTGCACATGACCATCTGATCATTTATCACTCCAGTGTTAATCCGCTAAATTGTAATTATTCGCCTACCTTCTCATGCCTTTTGCACACAATATATATAGAATCTTTTTTTTCTTTTTTTTTTCTACTGTGTTATTGACTTGTTAATTGTTTACTCCATGTGTAACTCTGTGTTGTTGTCTGTTCACACTGCTATACTTTATCTTGGCCAGGTCGCAGTTGTAAATGAGAACGTGTTCTCTACTAGCCTACCTGGTTAAATAAAGGTGAAATAAAAATAAATAAATACAAGTTAGTAGTTACTGTATTTCTGACTGCTGTTCTTTCTTTTTGCAACATGGAATCCCTGTCAGTTAGCATGTGGAACATTCAGGGCCTAAACTCATCAACTCATCAAGTTCAACAAAAATGTTAAAGATGTTGAAGTCATCATTCTGCAGGAGACGTGGTGTAAGGCAGACACTGTCACTGCCTGTCCCACAGGCTACAGAGAGGTAATTGTGCCATCACAGAAACACAGCTCTGTCAATAGAGGCAGACACTCTGGAGGACTGATCATTTGGTACAAATCCGAACTAGAAAATCTATTGATCCCCTCAAAATTGGTAAATATCACATTTGGTTAAATCTGAAAAAAGAACTTGTACTGACAGAAAAATATGTGTTCCTTTGCACAATATACATCCCCCCCCCCCCCCCCAGAATCCCCATATTGCTCAGAGGAAATCTTCCTCACCCTTGAGGAAGAGATGTGCCATTTCCAGGCCCAGGGAAATGTGCTCATCTGCGGGGACACAAATGCGCGCACAGGAACACTACCTGATCTAACGACCACACGAGGGGACAGCTTTATTACAGGCCATACTTTTTCTTACAGCCTTCATCTCCCCCATAGAAACAATAGTGACAGCACCGTCAACAAAAACGGAAGGGATCTGTTGCAGCTCTGTAGAAGCCTGGGTCTGTACTTTGTCAATGGTAGGTTACAGGGGGACTCTTTGGGGACATTCACCTATTCCTCACCTCTTGGCCACAGCACAGTAGACTATATGATTACAGACATGGACCCTTTCTCTCTCAGCTCATTCACTGTCAAGCCACTGACACCTCTGTCTGATCACAGCCAAATTACCTTGTTCCACAAGAGAACAGACATGGAAACAACGAAACATTCACAGCCCAGTAAGCTATACAACTTCATACAGAAATTCATACAGATGGGTCCAAAACAGCACAGAAGAATACCAGAAAGCAACCTGTACCCAAAACATCCAGACACTCTTAGATAACTTTCTGGATACCACATTCACTCACAGTAAAGAAGGCATCAATGTAGCAGTAAAAAACATCAACTATATTCAGGCAAACGGCAAAAGAAGCACAAATGAAATTGATTAAAACATAGTTTTAAAAAGACCGCAGATGACACCTGGTTTGATGCAGACCGCAAAATTATTCTGAAAAAAATGTGAACACTATCCAACCAAAGGCACAGAGACGCAAGTGATGGTGGATTATGCCTTCGTTACTGTGAGACTTTAAAACTCTATAAACTTACACTCAGAACCAAAAAAAAGCACAGTACAACAGCAAGCAGCTGACGCTAATTGAGGAGTCCATAAACACAAACAACTTCTGGCAAAATTGGAAAAACCTAAAAAAAATTTAAACAATAAGATTTAGCAATACAACATGGTGATATATGGACAACCCATTTTAAAACACTCTCCAACACCGTTCAAATTGACACAAACGCAGAGCATGCCACATTCATGAGAAGTTGAATGGATTAGAAAAAGCTATAAAGGACAATCAAAACCCATTGGACTCCCCAATTACTGACCAGGCATACGGACCTGATGGCATCCTAAATAAGATGTTTAAACTCACTAGTGCAAAACTTCAATTGGCTATATTAAAACTGTTTAATTTGATCCTGAGTGTAGGTTATTTCCCTGACATCCGGAATCAAGGACTCATAACTCCAATCTTTAAGAACGGAGACAAATTGGACCCTAACAATTACAGAGGCATTTGTGTGATCAGTAACCTGGGGAAGGTTTTCTGTAGTATTATAAATGTACGAGTTCTAAACTTCCTTAATAAGCACAATGTGCAATCTTCAATATTTCCAATCTTCAATATTTACATCAATGAATTGGCCACTATTCTAGAAAAATCCTCACCCCCTGGTGTTAGTCTCCACAATTCAGAGTTTAAATGCCTACTCTTTGCAGATGACCTATGCCTGCTGTCACCCACAGCACATGGCCTACAGTAGAGCCTGGACCTGCTAGAGCAGTACAGCCAGGCCTGGGCCATGGCAGTAAACCCCAAAAATACTAAAATAATGATTTTCCAGAGAAGATCCAGATCTCAGGGAATTAGACCAAACTTCTCAATTGGTACAAAATATATAGAGTAGTGCACACACTACAATTACTTAGGTTTAAAAATAAGCTCAACTGGACACCTTAATGAGGCAGGGAATGAACTGAGAGAGAAAGCACGCAGGGCATTCTACACCATTAAAAAACGAATTCAAATTTAAATAACTATTAAAATCTGTCTAAAACAAATTGAATGTGTCATTGAACCAATTGCACTTCATTGCAGCGAGGTGTGGGGTCCACTTGCAAAACAAGATTTCATCAAATGGTACAAACACCCCATTGAAACCCTGCATGCAGAGTTCTGTAAGATTCTCCTACATGTCGAGAGGAAAACTACAAACAATGCATGCAGGGCAGAATTAGGCCAATATCCACTAATAATAAGAACTCAAAAAGAGAAATTAGGTTTTGGAAATATCTCAAATACAGTGACCCCCTCTCATATCATTACCAAGCCCTGCAATGCCAAGAGCTGAGCAAAGAAAATAGTCCCCTCATCCAGCTGGTCCTGGGGCTGAGTTCACAAACCTGTTCTACTAGCACACGGAAGCCTCAGGACCAGAACATCCAATCAATCAGAATAAAACAGATTACACACACGATCAAAACAAAACTACATTGCTCATTGGGAAACACAAGCACAAAGCAAAAAGTAGTGCTATCTGGCCCTAAATCAACAGCACACCATGGCTAACTAACTAATGACCATGGTTACTAATCAAAACCTTAGAAAAACCTTGACAAAGTACAGGCTCATTGTGCACAGCCTTGCCATTGAGAAGGGTAGACACAGGAAAACCTGGCTCCCCATAGAGGAAAGGCTGTGCAACCACAGCACAACAGCAGAACCTGGCTCCCCATAGAGGAAAGACTGTGCAACCACTGCACAACAGCAGAACCTGGCTCCCCATAGAGGAAAGACTGTGCAACCACTGCACAACAGCAGAACCTGGCTCCCCATAGAGGAAAGACTGTGCAACCACAGCACAACAGCAGAACCTGGCTCCCCATAGAGGAAAGGATGTGCAACCACTGCACAAAAGCAGAACCTGGCTCCCCATAGAGGAAAGACTGTGCAACCACTGCACGACAGCAGAACCTGGCTCCCCATAGAGGAAAGACTGTGCAACCACAGCACAACAGCAGAACCTGGCTCCCCATAGAGGAAAGGCTGTGCAACCAAAGCACAACAGCAGAACCTGGCTCCCCATAGAGGAAAGACTGTGCAACCACAGCACAACAGCAGAACCTGGCTCCCCATAGAGGAAAGGATGTGCAACCACTGCACAAAAGCAGAACCTGGCTCCCCATAGAGGAAAGACTGTGCAACCACTGCACGACAGCAGAACCTGGCTCCCCATAGAGGAAAGACTGTGCAACCACAGCACAACAGCAGAACCTGGCTCCCCATAGAGGAAAGGCTGTGCAACCACAGCACAACAGCAGAACCTGGCTCCCCATAGAGGAAAGACTGTGCAACCACTGCACCAAAGCAGAACCAGAGACAGAGATGCATTTCCTGACTAAATGTCAAACATATAAAACATTTCGCCAAATCTGAAACCCTTATTCAAGATTTCAAAGACCTCTCTGATGAGGATAGGCTACCCGTCCTGTTGGGGGAGGACGCAGAGAGCTGTGGGTTGGCAGCACACTACATTACTGCCTGCCATAAGATGAGGGACAATGGCTGACAGACCAATCAACCTGCACATGTCCTCTGTTGTATGCTTATTGTTATTGTTCAATGTATGGGTATTTTGACCCTTGGATATTGTTGTTACTGTTGTCCCGTTGACAATGTTATTCTTATTATCTTAATATTGTAAATATCCAAAGTAAGCTTTGGCAATATGTACATTGTTACGCCATGCCAATGAAGCAAATTTAATTGAGAGAGAGCAAGAGCCAGAGAGAGAGAGAGAGAGAGAGAGAGAGAGAGAGAGAGAGAGAGAGAGAGAGAGAGAGCGAGAGCCAGAGAGAGAGAGCGAGAGAGAGAGAGAGAGAGAGAGAGAGAGAGAGAGAGAGAGAGAGAGAGAGAGAGAGAGAGAGAGAGAGAGAGAGAGAGAAAGCGAGAGCCAGAGAGAGAGAGCGAGAGAGAGAGAGAGAGAGAGAGAGAGAGCCAGAGAGAGAGAGAGCGAGAGGTGGAATTGAATCCTATTAGTTAGGTTTAGGTGGAAGCTTTTCCCTGTGTGGCCATGAACACTGCTGCAGGGGAGAGATTGAACATTGCCAGAAGAAAATAATAGTATTGACAGCGCCTGATGGCTTCAAATTGAAGAGGGCTGCTATTGGGGTTTGGGGATTTAATCAATTATATTTATATATTCAAACATGTATTTATCAATTAGAACATGTATTTAATTATTTAAAAATCTAGTGATCAAGGCCAAATAGGTAACCAAGCTGACACATGGAAGTCAATATGTGGTTTTACTATGTAGACATTAAAGGAGCAAGAGCTATGATGTTAGCTAACATGGCATCCTGATTGGCAGATCCATAGAGCGTACCTTCTAACATGTACAAAACACGTGTACAAAACATTAGGAGCACCTGCTCTTTCCATGACATAGACTAATCCGGTGAATCCAGGTGAAAGCTATGATCCCTTATTTATGTCACTTGATAAGTCCACTTAAAAAAGTCTAGATCAGGGTTTGTCAACTTTGATGGGGGTGGGGGCTACAAAAACAGCTAAACTCATCATGAGGGGCACAGTGGCTTGTGGGTCTGCATACCCACGTCCATACTCATTTTGCCAATGGGCGGAGAGAAAAAAGTTACGTTTCACAGCTAATTTCGTGCAATTCTACACATTTCGCCATATGGTGGAGGCAAATGTTTGAAGTTTTTAATATGATTATTGATGACCAAGGGGCCCCAAACCGGTCGGCAATTTAACCATGCTTACTACTAGTTTAGATAGCAGGCTGCTAGACAAAATTTACCAATCTAAATACATTTTTCTGACATAATTGAGTGACTGGTGATGCACAACCAAATGTTTTAATTCCATCTTCTGTATTCTATTATTCTAACTCTCAACAGTAAGTTGAGACCCCGACAGTTAGAAATGGCCTCATGATATTCGGATCAAAAATCGTTATCGATCATTCGATTAGCAGAAATCCTGATTTTAGTCAGCTACAAGCTGTCTATCACTACAATTCACACCCCTCTCGCTTGTGGATGGAGGGATGCAGACATTAGGCTGAACAGTGTTCCCCTTTTCCTCAGCTGACCTTCTCAAAAAACAATTAGAGCTAATGTTACAGCTACGTTGGGATCTACAGATGCATGATCTGCGTAACATCTCTGGGGAGAGGGGGAGAGGAGAGTGAGGAGAGCAACCAGCTTGTTACAATGACACATTAAAGCTTCTGTAGGACGGTTTAACTCAATGCATTCCTCTGTAGGGTGGTTTAACTCAATGCATTCCTCTGTAGGACAGTTTATAACTCAATGCATTCCTCTGTAGGGTGGTTTAACTCAATGCATTCCTCTGTAGGGTGGTTTAACTCAATGCATTCCTCTGTAGGACGGTTTATAACTCAATGCATTCCTCTGTAGGACGGTTTATAACTCAATGCATTCCTCTGTAGGACGGTTTAACTCAATGCATTCCTCTGTAGGACGGTTTAACTCAATGCATTCCTCTGTAGGACGGTTTAACTCAATGCATTCCTCTGTAGGGTGGTTTAACTCAATGCATTCCTCTGTAGGACGGTTTAACTCAATGCATTCCTCTGTAGGACGGTTTATAACTCAATGCATTCCTCTGTAGGACGGTTTAACTCAATGCATTCCTCTGTAGGGTGGTTTAACTCAATGCATTCCTCTGTAGGACGGTTTATAACTCAATGCATTCCTCTGTAGGACGGTTTAACTCAATGCATTCCTCTGTAGGGTGGTTTAACTCAATGCATTCCTCTGTAGGACGGTTTATAACTCAATGCATTCCTCTGTAGGGTGGTTTAACTCAATGCATTCCTCTGTAGGGTGGTTTAACTCAATGCATTCCTCTGTAGGACGGTTTATAACTCAATGCATTCCTCTGTAGGACGGTTTATAACTCAATGCATTCCTCTGTAGGACGGTTTAACTCAATGCATTCCTCTGTAGGGTGGTTTAACTCAATGCATTCCTCTGTAGGACGGTTTATAACTCAATGCATTCCTCTGTAGGACGGTTTATAACTCAATGCATTCCTCTGTAGGGTGGTTTAACTCAATGCATTCCTCTGTAGGACGGTTTATAACTCAATGCATTCCTCTGTAGGGTGGTTTAACTCAATGCATTCCTCTGTAGGACGGTTTATAACTCAATGCATTCCTCTGTAGGACGGTTTAACTCAATGCATTCCTCTGTAGGGTGGTTTAACTCAATGCATTCCTCTGTAGGACGGTTTATAACTCAATGCATTCCTCTGTAGGACGGTTTATAACTCAATGCATTCCTCTGTAGGGTGGTTTAACTCAATGCATTCCTCTGTAGGACGGTTTATAACTCAATGCATTCCTCTGTAGGGTGGTTTAACTCAATGCATTCCTCTGTAGGACGGTTTATAACTCAATGCATTCCTCTGTAGGACGGTTTAACTCAATGCATTCCTCTGTAGTGCGGTTTAACTCAATGCATTCCTCTGTAGGACGGTTTATAACTCAATGCATTCCTCTGTAGGGTGGTTTAACTCAATGCATTCCTCTGTAGGACAGTTTATAACTCAATGCATTCCTCTGTAGGGTGGTTTAACTCAATGCATTCCTCTGTAGGACGGTTTATAACTCAATGCATTCCTCTGTAGGACGGTTTAACTCAATGAATTCCTCTGTAGGACGGTTTATAACTCAATGCATTCCTCTGTAGGACGGTTTAACTCAATGCATTCCTCTGTAGGACAGTTTATAACTCAATGCATTCCTCTGTAGGGTGGTTTAACTCAATGCATTCCTCTGTAGGGTGGTTTAACTCAATGCATTCCTCTGTAGGACGGTTTATAACTCAATGCATTCCTCTGTAGGACGGTTTATAACTCAATGCATTCCTCTGTAGGACGGTTTAACTCAATGCATTCCTCTGTAGGACGGTTTAACTCAATGCATTCCTCTGTAGGACGGTTTAACTCAATGCATTCCTCTGTAGGGTGGTTTAACTCAATGCATTCCTCTGTAGGACGGTTTAACTCAATGCATTCCTCTGTAGGACGGTTTATAACTCAATGCATTCCTCTGTAGGACGGTTTAACTCAATGCATTCCTCTGTAGGGTGGTTTAACTCAATGCATTCCTCTGTAGGACGGTTTATAACTCAATGCATTCCTCTGTAGGACGGTTTAACTCAATGCATTCCTCTGTAGGGTGGTTTAACTCAATGCATTCCTCTGTAGGACGGTTTATAACTCAATGCATTCCTCTGTAGGGTGGTTTAACTCAATGCATTCCTCTGTAGGGTGGTTTAACTCAATGCATTCCTCTGTAGGACGGTTTATAACTCAATGCATTCCTCTGTAGGACGGTTTATAACTCAATGCATTCCTCTGTAGGACGGTTTAACTCAATGCATTCCTCTGTAGGGTGGTTTAACTCAATGCATTCCTCTGTAGGACGGTTTATAACTCAATGCATTCCTCTGTAGGACGGTTTATAACTCAATGCATTCCTCTGTAGGGTGGTTTAACTCAATGCATTCCTCTGTAGGACGGTTTATAACTCAATGCATTCCTCTGTAGGGTGGTTTAACTCAATGCATTCCTCTGTAGGACGGTTTATAACTCAATGCATTCCTCTGTAGGACGGTTTAACTCAATGCATTCCTCTGTAGGACGGTTTAACTCAATGCATTCCTCTGTAGGACGGTTTATAACTCAATGCATTCCTCTGTAGGACGGTTTAACTCAATGCATTCCTCTGTAGTGCGGTTTAACTCAATGCATTCCTCTGTAGGACGGTTTATAACTCAATGCATTCCTCTGTAGGGTGGTTTAACTCAATGCATTCCTCTGTAGGACAGTTTATAACTCAATGCATTCCTCTGTAGGGTGGTTTAACTCAATGCATTCCTCTGTAGGACGGTTTATAACTCAATGCATTCCTCTGTAGGACGGTTTAACTCAATGAATTCCTCTGTAGGACGGTTTATAACTCAATGCATTCCTCTGTAGGACGGTTTAACTCAATGCATTCCTCTGTAGGACGGTTTATAACTCAATGCATTCCTCTGTAGGACGGTTTAACTCAATGCATTCCTCTGTAGGGTGGTTTAACTCAATGCATTCCTCTGTAGGACGGTTTATAACTCAATGCATTCCTCTGTAGGGTGGTTTAACTCAATGCATTCCTCTGTAGGGTGGTTTAACTCAATGCATTCCTCTGTAGGACGGTTTATAACTCAATGCATTCCTCTGTAGGACGGTTTATAACTCAATGCATTCCTCTGTAGGACGGTTTAACTCAATGCATTCCTCTGTAGGGTGGTTTAACTCAATGCATTCCTCTGTAGGACGGTTTATAACTCAATGCATTCCTCTGTAGGACGGTTTATAACTCAATGCATTCCTCTGTAGGGTGGTTTAACTCAATGCATTCCTCTGTAGGACGGTTTATAACTCAATGCATTCCTCTGTAGGGTGGTTTAACTCAATGCATTCCTCTGTAGGACGGTTTATAACTCAATGCATTCCTCTGTAGGACGGTTTAACTCAATGCATTCCTCTGTAGGACGGTTTAACTCAATGCATTCCTCTGTAGGACGGTTTATAACTCAATGCATTCCTCTGTAGGACGGTTTAACTCAATGCATTCCTCTGTAGTGCGGTTTAACTCAATGCATTCCTCTGTAGGACGGTTTATAACTCAATGCATTCCTCTGTAGGGTGGTTTAACTCAATGCATTCCTCTGTAGGACAGTTTATAACTCAATGCATTCCTCTGTAGGGTGGTTTAACTCAATGCATTCCTCTGTAGGACGGTTTATAACTCAATGCATTCCTCTGTAGGACGGTTTAACTCAATGAATTCCTCTGTAGGACGGTTTATAACTCAATGCATTCCTCTGTAGGACGGTTTAACTCAATGCATTCCTCTGTAGGACAGTTTATAACTCAATGCATTCCTCTGTAGGGTGGTTTAACTCAATGCATTCCTCTGTAGGGTGGTTTAACTCAATGCATTCCTCTGTAGGACGGTTTATAACTCAATGCATTCCTCTGTAGGACGGTTTATAACTCAATGCATTCCTCTGTAGGACGGTTTAACTCAATGCATTCCTCTGTAGGACGGTTTAACTCAATGCATTCCTCTGTAGGACGGTTTAACTCAATGCATTCCTCTGTAGGGTGGTTTAACTCAATGCATTCCTCTGTAGGACGGTTTAACTCAATGCATTCCTCTGTAGGACGGTTTATAACTCAATGCATTCCTCTGTAGGACGGTTTAACTCAATGCATTCCTCTGTAGGGTGGTTTAACTCAATGCATTCCTCTGTAGGACGGTTTATAACTCAATGCATTCCTCTGTAGGACGGTTTAACTCAATGCATTCCTCTGTAGGGTGGTTTAACTCAATGCATTCCTCTGTAGGACGGTTTATAACTCAATGCATTCCTCTGTAGGGTGGTTTAACTCAATGCATTCCTCTGTAGGACGGTTTATAACTCAATGCATTCCTCTGTAGGACGGTTTAACTCAATGCATTCCTCTGTAGGGTGGTTTAACTCAATGCATTCCTCTGTAGGACGGTTTATAACTCAATGCATTCCTCTGTAGGGTGGTTTAACTCAATGCATTCCTCTGTAGGGTGGTTTAACTCAATGCATTCCTCTGTAGGACGGTTTATAACTCAATGCATTCCTCTGTAGGACGGTTTATAACTCAATGCATTCCTCTGTAGGACGGTTTAACTCAATGCATTCCTCTGTAGGGTGGTTTAACTCAATGCATTCCTCTGTAGGACGGTTTATAACTCAATGCATTCCTCTGTAGGACGGTTTATAACTCAATGCATTCCTCTGTAGGGTGGTTTAACTCAATGCATTCCTCTGTAGGACGGTTTATAACTCAATGCATTCCTCTGTAGGGTGGTTTAACTCAATGCATTCCTCTGTAGGACGGTTTATAACTCAATGCATTCCTCTGTAGGACGGTTTAACTCAATGCATTCCTCTGTAGGACGGTTTAACTCAATGCATTCCTCTGTAGGACGGTTTATAACTCAATGCATTCCTCTGTAGGACGGTTTAACTCAATGCATTCCTCTGTAGTGCGGTTTAACTCAATGCATTCCTCTGTAGGACGGTTTATAACTCAATGCATTCCTCTGTAGGGTGGTTTAACTCAATGCATTCCTCTGTAGGACAGTTTATAACTCAATGCATTCCTCTGTAGGGTGGTTTAACTCAATGCATTCCTCTGTAGGACGGTTTATAACTCAATGCATTCCTCTGTAGGACGGTTTAACTCAATGAATTCCTCTGTAGGACGGTTTATAACTCAATGCATTCCTCTGTAGGACGGTTTAACTCAATGCATTCCTCTGTAGGACGGTTTATAACTCAATGCATTCCTCTGTAGGACGGTTTAACTCAATGCATTCCTCTGTAGGGTGGTTTAACTCAATGCATTCCTCTGTAGGACGGTTTATAACTCAATGCATTCCTCTGTAGGGTGGTTTAACTCAATGCATTCCTCTGTAGGGTGGTTTAACTCAATGCATTCCTCTGTAGGACGGTTTATAACTCAATGCATTCCTCTGTAGGACGGTTTATAACTCAATGCATTCCTCTGTAGGACGGTTTAACTCAATGCATTCCTCTGTAGGGTGGTTTAACTCAATGCATTCCTCTGTAGGACGGTTTATAACTCAATGCATTCCTCTGTAGGACGGTTTATAACTCAATGCATTCCTCTGTAGGGTGGTTTAACTCAATGCATTCCTCTGTAGGACGGTTTATAACTCAATGCATTCCTCTGTAGGGTGGTTTAACTCAATGCATTCCTCTGTAGGACGGTTTATAACTCAATGCATTCCTCTGTAGGACGGTTTAACTCAATGCATTCCTCTGTAGGACGGTTTAACTCAATGCATTCCTCTGTAGGACGGTTTATAACTCAATGCATTCCTCTGTAGGACGGTTTAACTCAATGCATTCCTCTGTAGTGCGGTTTAACTCAATGCATTCCTCTGTAGGACGGTTTATAACTCAATGCATTCCTCTGTAGGGTGGTTTAACTCAATGCATTCCTCTGTAGGACAGTTTATAACTCAATGCATTCCTCTGTAGGGTGGTTTAACTCAATGCATTCCTCTGTAGGACGGTTTATAACTCAATGCATTCCTCTGTAGGACGGTTTAACTCAATGAATTCCTCTGTAGGACGGTTTATAACTCAATGCATTCCTCTGTAGGACGGTTTAACTCAATGCATTCCTCTGTAGGACAGTTTATAACTCAATGCATTCCTCTGTAGGGTGGTTTAACTCAATGCATTCCTCTGTAGGGTGGTTTAACTCAATGCATTCCTCTGTAGGACGGTTTATAACTCAATGCATTCCTCTGTAGGACGGTTTATAACTCAATGCATTCCTCTGTAGGACGGTTTAACTCAATGCATTCCTCTGTAGGACGGTTTAACTCAATGCATTCCTCTGTAGGACGGTTTAACTCAATGCATTCCTCTGTAGGGTGGTTTAACTCAATGCATTCCTCTGTAGGACGGTTTAACTCAATGCATTCCTCTGTAGGACGGTTTATAACTCAATGCATTCCTCTGTAGGACGGTTTAACTCAATGCATTCCTCTGTAGGGTGGTTTAACTCAATGCATTCCTCTGTAGGACGGTTTATAACTCAATGCATTCCTCTGTAGGACGGTTTAACTCAATGCATTCCTCTGTAGGGTGGTTTAACTCAATGCATTCCTCTGTAGGACGGTTTATAACTCAATGCATTCCTCTGTAGGGTGGTTTAACTCAATGCATTCCTCTGTAGGGTGGTTTAACTCAATGCATTCCTCTGTAGGACGGTTTATAACTCAATGCATTCCTCTGTAGGACGGTTTATAACTCAATGCATTCCTCTGTAGGACGGTTTAACTCAATGCATTCCTCTGTAGGGTGGTTTAACTCAATGCATTCCTCTGTAGGACGGTTTATAACTCAATGCATTCCTCTGTAGGACGGTTTATAACTCAATGCATTCCTCTGTAGGGTGGTTTAACTCAATGCATTCCTCTGTAGGACGGTTTATAACTCAATGCATTCCTCTGTAGGGTGGTTTAACTCAATGCATTCCTCTGTAGGACGGTTTATAACTCAATGCATTCCTCTGTAGGACGGTTTAACTCAATGCATTCCTCTGTAGGACGGTTTAACTCAATGCATTCCTCTGTAGGACGGTTTATAACTCAATGCATTCCTCTGTAGGACGGTTTAACTCAATGCATTCCTCTGTAGTGCGGTTTAACTCAATGCATTCCTCTGTAGGACGGTTTATAACTCAATGCATTCCTCTGTAGGGTGGTTTAACTCAATGCATTCCTCTGTAGGACAGTTTATAACTCAATGCATTCCTCTGTAGGGTGGTTTAACTCAATGCATTCCTCTGTAGGACGGTTTATAACTCAATGCATTCCTCTGTAGGACGGTTTAACTCAATGAATTCCTCTGTAGGACGGTTTATAACTCAATGCATTCCTCTGTAGGACGGTTTAACTCAATGCATTCCTCTGTAGGACGGTTTATAACTCAATGCATTCCTCTGTAGGACGGTTTAACTCAATGCATTCCTCTGTAGGACGGTTTATAACTCAATGCATTCCTCTGTAGGACGGTTTAACTCAATGCATTCCTCTGTAGGACGGTTTAACTCAATGCATTCCTCTGTAGGACGGTTTAACTCAATGCATTCCTCTGTAGGGCGGTTTAACTCAATTCATTCCTCTGTAGGGTGGTTTAACTCAATGCATTCCTCTGTAGGACGGTTTAACTCAATGCATTCCTCTGTAGGGCGGTTTAACTCAATGCATTCCTCTGTAGGACGGTTTAACTTAATACATTCCTCTGTAGGGTGGTTTACATCAATGCATTCCTCTGTAGGACGGTTTAACTCAATGCATTCCTCTGTAGGGCGGTTTAACTCAATGCATTCCTCTGTAGGACGGTTTAACTTAATGCATTCCTCTGTAGGACGGTTTAACTCAATGCATTCCTCTGTAGGACGGTTTATAACTCAATGCATTCCTCTGTAGGGCGGTTTAACTCAATGCATTCCTCTGTAGGGTGGTTTAACTCAATGCATTCCTCTGTAGGGCGGTTTAACTCAATGCATTCCTCTGTAGGATGGTTTAACTCAATGCATTCCTCTGTAGGGTGGTTTAACTCAATGCATTCCTCTGTAGGACGGTTTATAACTCAATGCATTCCTCTGTAGGATGGTTTAACTCAATGCATTCCTCTGTAGGGCGGTTTAACTCAATGCCTTCCTCTGTAGGGTGGTTTAACTCAATAAAGTTTAGACCCTCTGTAGGACGGTTTAACTCAATGCAGTTTAGAGTCTCTATAGGGCAGTTTAACTCAATACAATAGGCTGGCTTCAGAAGAGAAACTCTCGTCTGTCTTTCATTAATTCATTAATTCTTCATTAATTCTCTGGATTCTCCTCTGCCTGGACTCTCCAGGGAAATGGAGAGACATTTAGAGAGTCAATAACTGAAGGTTCTGGACTGGAAGGGCTGTAGGCAGGCAGGCACACACGATCTTGCACGGATGCATATACGCACACACACATGAGAGTATGCACAAACACGCATACACAAACACACACACACATGAGAGTACGCACAAACGCACAAACGCACGCACACACGCACGCACGCACACATGCACACACACACATACACCTGTGTGTAAATCAAATTAGCATAATTCACAAATTGGTTAAGTTTAAATACGGAAGACACATTTTTGTTGATTGCATTCAGTTGTGCAACTGACTACGTATCCCTTTCCCTGTTCAGGGAGAGAAAGAGAAAGACAGAAGATAGAGATTATATAATGATTCAACAGACTGAATAATGGCTCGTCCAAGAGCCATGCCAACAATGTCCCGCTTTAGTCAAATATGGAGCACTTCCTCTTTCTCTCCTTTATCTCTCTCTCTCTTTCCTCCTCTCTGCCCCATCACACTCTCACATTTGTAAATTCCCCCATTCTTCCCTCTCCCCTTCAACTCGCTCCATGTTAGTCTTTCTCATTTTCCCAAACAGGACAGCATTCCTCATCTGACCCTATCTACAAGTCGCACACCACAGTCAGATCACATCTCTCTCCGCACCGGAAACACACACACACACACTTACTCATTCTTCCTCACCAAGTGGAGGAAATTAATGCTCTCCTCTTGTGCCTGCAGTGGTCTCAGTGGTGACCAGGCCTCGTCCAGTGTAGAGGGGGAGGAGAGCACAAAGATCAGAGTGTGTCAGGGCCGGTGCTGTTGTGTAAAATACAGAGTGGGAGAGAGAGAATACGGGCTAGAATACCACTAGGACAAAGACCTGAAGCACACACTTAGGAGAAGAGAGGGATGAGAAGATGTCATGGCATGTCTCAGTCACTCCGAGTCAGGGTCAATAGTCAACCTGCCTCAGTCACTCCTAGCCAGGGTCAAAAGTCAACATGTCTCAGCCACTCCTAGCCGGGGCCAATAGCCGACATATCTCGGTCACTCCTAGCCGGGGCCAAAAGCCGACATATCTCAGTCACTCCTAGTCAGGGTCAACTGGGAACCTTTGTTGCAGAGGGGGACATCTACAGATATCTACATCTGCCTAAGCCTTCAGCTCTGTTCTCCTTTGCTCTGCTCTGGATGCTAAATATAGATACCGTTGGACTGCCACACACATACACAGAGACAGCCTCACCCACATACTACCTCAGAGTGAAATCTGCAAAAGGACCCTGGAATAATTACAGTATACCAGTGGTTCCCAAACTTTTTATAGTCCCTTACCCCTTAAAACATTCAACCTCCAGCTGTGTACCCCCTCTAGCACCAGGGTCAGCACACTCTCAAATGTTGCTTTTTGCCATCATTGTAAACCTGCCACACACACACACACACACTATACAATATATTTATTAAACATAAGAATGAGTGTGAGTTTTTGTGGCTAGTGGGAAGTGACAAAGAGCTCTTATAGGACCAGGGCACAAATAATAATTATATAATAAAAATCAATAATTTAGCTCTTCGTTTAACCATCTTAAATATAAAAACGTATTTGTTCATCGAAAATGTGGTTAATGAGAAGGGTGTGCTTGAAAGGACACACATAACTCTGCAAAGGTGGGTTGTATTGTAGAGAGTCTCAGTCTTAAATCATTTTCCACACACAGTCTGTGCCTGTATTTAGTTTTCATGCTAGTGAGGGCTGAGAATCCACTCTCACATAGGTACATGGTGGCAAGGGCATCAGTGTCTTAACAGCGCGATTTGCCAAGACAGGATACTCCGAGTGCAGCCCAATCCAGAAATCTGGCAGTGGCTTCTGATTAAATTCAGTCGTGTGAGAAACTCTTCATTATGCACGAGGTCAGACAAGTGAAAATTATGGACACTAAAGACAAATGTAGTCAATACTTTGTCCATTGATAGCCAGTGCACTTTTGTATGTTGTAAAAGTGTTACATGGTCACTGCCCATATCATTGCATAGTGCAGAAAATACACAAGAGTTCAGGCAAGAGCCTCTCGGTCCCACAGCCAAACTATAATCCCACAACAGAACTACAATCATGTATGTTTCGTCTCCTAACTTATTCAGTCTGCATTCCCCTCCTCAAGACTCCCATCTACCAGAACACATTGATGATCAGTCTGCATTCCCCTCCTCAAGACTCCCCTCTACCAGAACACATTGATGATCAGTCTGCATTCCCCTCCTCAAGACTCCCCTATACCAGAACACATTGATGATCAGTCTGCATTCCCCTCCTCAAGACTCCCCTATACCAGAACACATTGATGATCAGTCTGCATTCCCCTCCTCAAGACTCCCCTCTACCAGAACACATTGATGATCAGGCTGCATTCCCCTCCTCAAGACTCCCCTCTACCAGAACACATTGCTGATCAGTCTGCATTCCCCTCCTCAAGACTCCCCTCTACCAGAACACATTGATGATCAGTCTGCTTCTGAGACATGGTTCCAGTTCCAAATGGCACTATATTCTCTACATAGTGCCATCTGGGGCCATGGTCAAAAGCAGTGCACTAAATAGGGAATAGGGTGCCATTTGAGATCTACACATGATCCGTGACTGAGACTCATTAAAACGTTCATACGTACATCCTGAACATGCACTGTAAACCTCAAGACATTTTTACTGAAATACTTCTAGTAAGTTGAACTCAGTCAATGAAAAGTAATTATTACTTCAAAGGTTTATGTGGTACTGACCCAAAACTAAATGAGAACTCACACCAAATGTTCAAGATATTATAACATGTTCAGTTTTTTCCCAGCATGCTCTACTGCAGGTAGATTTTTGGATAATTGTTTTTAATATCTGCAGTTTTCTCCCACTATTCTAAACCCACCCTGGCAGTCATTATGATTGCAGGTTGTGGGTGAATACAAATTTCAACTGTTGGATAGCCTTACGCTGGCCAGATTCCAATAGGAAGTACACATCACTTTGCAAGCCAGCATCATGTGCTTCACAGTCAGGGTTGCAAAAGTCTGGTAAATTTCCCAGGTTTTCCAGAAATCTTGGTTGGAAAATGTATGGAAAAATGTTTGTGGAATTTTGCAATCATACTTGTAGTGATGTGGCCTGTAATCTATGAGTTTCAGGCCACTGTATATGATATATGTAATAGTTCAATTATATTGATAGAATTTCCCTAAGAACTCACATGGTGAAGGGCTGAAAATGAACTAATTCAACAATGATGTCTCTGTCACTAACAAATACAGTCATGGGCGGTAACTCCGGAATTCATTCAGAGAGGCAAGGCACACAAGGAAATTATTGCTTAGAAGGGGTGTTAATTGAAGTACACCTTACTAGAAAAAATGGCATTTGTATTACTCATATGAAGTTAGCACTGATCACTTCAGATATTTATGTTTCTTGACTGAATATTTATTAGGTAATCGGTTTCCTCAAATGTTTGAGTAACCAGAACTTATCCAGTTTTACAGTGTGGTCATGCTCCACCTGTCACGCCCTGACCTGAGATATCTCTGTTTTCTTTATATTTTGGTTAGGTCAGGGTGTCACTAGGGTGGGTACGCTAGTTTTGTATTGTCTAAGGTTTTTTGTATGTCTAGGCTTTTTGTAAGTCTAGGTGATTTGTATGTCTATGGTGGCCTGATATGGTTCCCAATCAGAGGCAGCTGTTTATCGTTGTCTCTGATTGGGGATAATATTTAGGTAGCCATTTCCCTTTGGTGTTTGTGGGATCTTGTCTATGTGTAGTTGACTGTCACCATTCGTTTGTATAGCTTCACGGTTCGTTTTGTTAGTTTGTTCAGTGTTCATTCTTTAAATAAATCAGAATGTACGCATACCACCCTGCGCCTTGGTCCGATCCTTATAACGAACGTGACACCACCTATCTTCCAAATTGATAGTGGATGGCTCCCACTAGAAATACAATTTTCCATTATCTGTTCATTGTTGTTTAAAAAAAATGGTTATTGTATAGTTTAACCCGAGATGACTCATGCTGATATTCATGCACATAATCATGCTGCATATGGTATGAAATGTTGAGGAAAATGTCAAGATAAATGTTTTGAAATAAAGATGCTCCAGAGCTTGAAAATAACAAATAACACACCAAACCAATATGCAAATAAATGCATATAAAAATACATTTGGCACTTTAATAAAATAGAAATGGGGGAAATTTGCATACAAAACCGGGCTGGCATTTTGGCTGTATTAGGGCAGCTTTTCAAATGACACCCTATTCACTATGTAGTGCATTACTTTTGACCAGAGCCCTATGGGGCCTGATAGTATTCTGAATAGGGAATAGGGTAACATTTAGGAAACTGGTCTGGCTTTGTTTTTGCTAATCACCAGTGACAATGGTAAGTGCAGTGTGGCGATAAGAGCCAACAGAAGGTACGGTTACATAAGTATTGCAAACAGGATTAGATGGAAGGTGACACCTTATAGCTACACAGAACTGGGAACACACGGATGGAGGAATGAAAGAAGACCGAAAGAGAGAACGATACAACAATCGACAGAAATAGAGAAAGAGAGATACAGAGAGAGAGGGAGGGAGAGTTAAAGCTACTAGCTAGTAGATAAAGCTACTAACTACTAGCTACTCGTCAGCTAGCCACTGCTAGCAGTCATCAGCTAACCGTTAGTCCAGACAACTCCTGCCTGTCTACACCCCTGATTCAACCCAGAACATATGACTTCTTTCTCTCCATATCTCCAGATTCCTACCACAAGCTCTGAAACTTTACACCTGGATCAACGCAGCTACCTAGCTGCTATTCGAGTGACTACTCCTGGCTTACGTCCCGAAGCAAGCACCAATTAGCCTGGAGCTAGCCTATGCTAGGCCCAACTCTAGCTGAAGAGGTCCATCAGCCACTCCCTGGGCTACAATACCTATTTTGCCAATTGGCCTGGAACCTTTTTATTGCCGATATGGAGCCCCGCCGATCCATCACAACTGGACTACTTTTAAAAATCCACCTTTCCAGAAATAAGACTCTCACCGTTGCCACTTGATATAGACCACCTTCTGCCCCCAGGTGTGCCCTGGACACCATATGGGATTTGATTGCCCCGCATTTATCTTCAGAGCTCGTGCTGTTAAGTGACCTAAACTCCGGCCATCCTACAATCTAAGCTTGATGCCCTCAATCTCACACAAATTATCAATGAACCTACCAGGTACAACCCAAATTCCTTAAACACGAGCATCCTCATAGATATCAACCTAACAAACCTGCCCTCCAAATACACCTATGCTGTCTTCAACCAGGATCTCAGCAATCACTGCCTCATTGCCTGCATCCATAATGGGTCTGTGGTCAAACGACCACCCTTCATCACTGTCAAACGCTCCCTAGAACACAGGCATTCTAATCGACTTGGCCCTGGTATCCTGGAAGGATATTGATCTCATTCCGTCAGTAGAGGATGTCTGGTTATTCTTTAAAAGTGCTTTCCTCACCGTCTTTTTACAGTTTCTTTATTTCTTTACTTATTATTTATTGACTTACGTATTGTTCAACTCATACCTTTTTTGCAATATTGGTTAAAGCCTGTAAGTAAGCATTTCACTGTAAGGTCTACATCTATTGTATTTGGCGCACGTGACAAAACAACTTTGATTTGATTTGATTAGAAGATGCCTGGTTATTCTTTAAAAGTGTTTTCCTCACAATCTTAAAAAAGCATGCCCCATTCAACAATTGTAGAACCAGGAACAGATATAGCCCATGTTTCACTCTAGACCTGACTGCCTTTGAACAGCACAAAAACATCCTGTGGCGTACTGCATTAGCATCGTATAGCCCCCGCGACATGCAACTTCTCAGGGAAGTTAGGAACCAATACACAGGAAAGCAAAGGCTAGCTTTTTCAAACAGAAATTTGCATCCTGTAGCAAAAACTCCAAAATGTTCTGGGACACTGTAAGGTCCATGGAGAATAAGAGCACCTCCTCCCAGCTGCCCGCTGCACTGAGGCTAGGAAACACTGTCACCACCAATAAATCCACAATAATTGAGAATTTCAATTAGCATTTTTCTGCTGCTGGCCATGTTTTCCACCTGGCTACCCCTACCCCGGTCAACAGCCCTGCACCCACAGTAGCAATTGCCCAAGCCTCCCCCATTTTTCCTTCACCCAAATCTAGATAGCTGATGTTCTGAAAGAGCTGCAAAATCTGGACCCGTACAAATCAGCAGGGCTAGACAAACTGGACCCTTTCTTTCTAAAATGATCCTCCCGATATAATTGCAAACCCTATTACTAGCCTGTTCAACCTCTAATTAGTTTCTTCTGAGATCCACAAAGAATGGAAAGCTGCCGCGGTCATCCCCCTCTTCAAAGGGGGAGACACTCTAGACCCAAACTGCTACACACCTATATCTATCCTACCTTGCCTTTCTAAGGCCTTCGAAAGCCAAGTTAACAAACAGATCACAGGCCATTTCGAATCCCACCGTACTTTCTCCGCTATGCAATCTGGTTTCCGAGCTTGTCATGGGTGCACCTCAGCCAAACTCAAGGTCCTAAACGATATCATAACCGCCATCGATAAAAGACAGTACTCTGCATTAGTCTTCATCGACCTGGCCAAGGCTTTCGACTCTGTCAATCACCGCGTTCTTTTCGGCAGACTCAATAGCCTTGGTTTCTCAAATGACTGCATCGCCTGGTTCACAAACCACCTCTCAGATAGAGTTCAGTGTGTCAAATCGGATTGGAGGGCCGACCGTCCAGCATCACTGCTCTGGATGGTTCTGACTTAGAATATGCGGACAACTACCAATACCTAGGTGTCTGGTTAGACTTTAAACTCTCCTTCCAGACTCACATTAAGCATCTTCAATCCAAAATTAAATCAATAATCAGCTTCCTATTTCGCAACAAAGCATCGTAAAACTGACTATCCTACCGATCCTTGATTTCGGCAATGTAATTTACAAAATAGCCTCTAACACTCTACTCAGCAAATTGGATGCAGTCTATCATAGTGCCATCCGTTTTGTCACCAAATCCCCATATACTACCCACCACTGCAACCTGTACGCTCTCGTTTGCTGGCTCTCCTTTCATATTCGTCGCCAAACCCACTGGCTCCAGGTCATCTATAAGTCTTTGCTAGGTAAAGCCCCACTTTATCTCAGCTCACTGGCCACCATAGCAGCAATAACAAGTAGCACACGTTCCAGCAGTTATATTTCAATGGTCACCCCCAAAGCCAATTCCTCCATTTCCTTTCAGTTCTCTGCTGCAAATGACTGGAACGAACTGTAAAAATCACTGAAGCTGGTGACTCATATCTCCCTCACTAACATTAAGCACCAGCTATCAGAGAAGCTCACAGATCACTGCACCTGTACATAGCCCATCTGTAAATAGCCCATCCAACTCCCTCATCCCCATACTGTTATTTGTTTTTTTGCTCCTTCGCACCCCAGTATCTGTACTTGACATTCATATTCTGCACTCTTTCACTCCAGTGTTTAATTGCTCAATTGAAATTATTCGCCACAATGGCCGATTTATTGCCTTATCTCCCTTATCTTACCTCATTTGCACACACTGTATGTAGACATTTTTTTCTATTGTTTTATTGACTGTATGTTTGCTTATTCCATGTGTAACTGTGTTGTTGTTTGTGTCGCACTGCTTTGCTTTATCTTGGCCAGGTCGCAGATGTAAATGAGAACTTATTCTCAACGGCCTACCTGGTTAAATAAAAGTGAAATAAAATTCAGTTAAAAAAGAGAGAGAACGATACAATAATCGATAGAGCGAGAGAACAGCAGTAGGCCTTGCTTCTGTTCCTCGATAGAAACACAACAGTGACTAGACTACAAATGTGGTGGGGGAAGATAATGTATTATAAAATCCCAGGACGGTAAGGAAGGATCTGAACATTTTTAATTGATGCAGGTGAAAAGCTCCCTCCATGTGTGTGTGTGTGTGTGTGTGTGTGTGTGTGTGTGTGTGTGTGTGTGTGTGTGTGTGTGTGTGACTGAGAACATGCTAATTAAACCCCAGTGCAGCACTTCTGGAATTAGAAAAAGGCAAAGGGGATTCTAAAAAGAGCAACAAGCTTTGTCCTCGCGCCAGGCAGTGTGTCAGACATTGTGTCTATCAGTGTGTCTACCATTTCTCATCCATGAACATCCTCACTCTCAGGCTTGTCTAACATATAATAATTATCCAAGATGATATGGAAGGTTTCTGTAGTCTACACACACACTAAACACATTCATATAATCAATATAAAAGAAGATATGGAAGGTAGCCTACATAAACCTTCACTATCGTCTTTGATAGTGATTATAACAATATGTTAGTCTGTAGCCTACAGAAACCTTACATATCGTCTTGATTACACACATCCACCATCGCCGTCCACATCACCCAAGCAAAACTGAAACCTACCTGAATGTAACAGTGCACGCTTTTTCCCTAGTGTCTGGTATCCAAATCAACTCCTGATGTACTCAGCCATGGATGGACATAGCATACTGACTTGTATCAAGGGTGACCTTGCTGCCACCTCCTCCTCTACCACCTCCTATCTCCCCCTCTACTTCTCATCTTCCTCCTCCTCCTACCATCTCCCCCTCTACCTCTCCTGTACCTCCTCTTGCTCCCATGTCCACCTCTCCTCCCATCTCCCCGTCTAACTCTCATCCAACTCGTCTTCCTCCCATCTCCCCCTCTACCTCTCATCCACCTCCTCCTCCTCCCATCTCCCCTCTACCTCTCCTCCACAATCTCTTCCTCCTGTCTCCCCCTCTACCCCTCCTCCACCTCCTCTTCCTCCCATCTCCTCCTCCTGCCATACCCCCTCCTCCTACCATCTTTCCCTCTCTACCCTCTTCACCTCTCCTGTACCTCCTCTTGCTCCCATGGTCACCTCTCCTCCCATCTCCTCATCTAACTCTCATCCAACTTGTCTTCCTCCCATCTCCCCCTCTACCTCTCCTCCACCTCCTCTTTCTCCCATGTCCCCCTCTACCTCTCCTCCACCTCCAACCTTCCCCTCAACCTCTCCACCATCTCTTCTTCCTCCCATCTCAACCTCAACCTCTCCTCCAACTCATCTTCCTCATCCTCTACCTCTCCTCCACCTCCTCCTCCATTATCCCCCTCTACGTCTCCTCCACCTCATCTTCCTCCCATCTCCCCCTCTACTTCTTATCTACCTCCTCCTTCTCCCATCTCGCCCTCTACCTCTCCTCCACCTACTCTTCATCCCTTCTCCCTCTAACTCTCATCCACCTCCTCCTCCCATCTTCCCCTCAACATATCCTCCACCTTCTCCCATCTCCCCCTCTATCTCTCCTCCTCCTCCTCCCCCTCCCATCTATCGCTCCTCCATCTCCTCCCATCTACCCCTAACCTCTGCTCCTCTTCCTCCCATCTTCCCCTCAACCACTCCTCCACCTCCTCTTCTTCCCTACTACCCAGACCTCTCCTCCATCTTCTCCCATCTCCCCCTCTACCCTCCACCCCTCCTCCTCTCTTTTCCCCATCTACCTCCAAATTCACCCCTCCTCCTTCCATCTCCCCCTCTACATCGTATAACATCACATCTAGCCCTGAACCTCTCCTCCACCCATCCTCAACCTCATCAGCCTAAAACCTCACCATCTCCCCACCAAATGTATCCCAATGATTCTACAAACTTCTACTCTCCTGTTTCTCCATCCTCTTCTCAGACCTGCTTCTTCTCTCCCTCTCTCACCTCTCGACATCCTTCTCCTCTCTCTCTTCCTCCTTCTCCTTACCACTGCTCTCCTTTCCATCCCTCCAGCTAACCAAGCTGACTGAATCCAGGACACATTCATATTCAACGTCAATGCCACTCTGAAAATGTGTCACCTCTTCAAACTGTCAAGCTCAACCTAAAACGGTACACACACACGCACGCACACACACACACACACACACACACACACACACTGAGAGAGAGAGACACATATTTCTCTCAGATTACACAGACCCGCAAAGAATTTAAAAACAAATCAAATTTTGATAAACTCCATTATCTACTGGGTGACATACCCGTGTGCAATCACAGCAGAAAGATTCATGACCTGTTGCCACAATACCATTGTAAATACATCCCAAATTTATGTTGATTTATTTTCCCTTTTGAACTTTAACTATTTGCACATTGCAACAACACTGTCCAAAGACATAGTATGACATTTTAAATGTATGTATTATTTTGTAACTTTTGTGAGTGTAATGTTTACAGTTAATTTGTATTGTTTATTTCACTTTTGTTAGTTATCTACTTAATTTGCTTTGGCAATGTAAACATACGTTTCCTATGCCAACAAAGCCCTTTCAATTGAATGTGTTAAATTACAGCGATCGTATAGAAGGGATATTCAACTTGGAGCTCTATGTGTTCTCTGTAAAATAATGCAATTCCGTCGAAGGTCCGTTTCGCTAGAGAATCGTGGAACACACTTTCCACATTGTTCACTCTTTTCCATAGAACACAGCCCTAAGTTGATTATCCCTTACATACAGTTGAAGTTGGAAGTTTACATACACCTTAGCCAATACATTTAAACTCAGTTTTTTCACCATTCCTGACATTTAATCCCAGTAAAAATTCCCTGTCTTAGGTCAGTTAGGATCACCACTTTATTTTAAGAATGTGAAATGTCAGAATAATAGTAGAGAGAATGATTTACTTCAGCTTTTATTTCTTTCATCACATTCCCAGTGGGTCAGACGTTTACATACAATACATTAGTATTTGGTAGCATTGCCTTTAAATCTTTAACTTGGGTCAAACTTTTCAGGTATCCTTCCACAAGCTTCCCACAATAAGTTGGGAGAATGTTGGCCCATTCCTCCTGACAGAGCTGATGTAACTGAGTCAGGTTTGTAGGGCCTCTTGCACGCACATGCTTTTTCAGTTCTGCCCACGAAGGTTCTATAGGATTGAGGTCAGGGCTTTGTGATGGCCACTCCCATACTTTGACTATGTTTTCCTTAAGCCATTTTGCCACAACTTTGGAAGTGTGCTTGGGGTCATTGTCCATTTGTAAGACCAATTTGCGACCAAGCTTTAACCTTTTATAACTAGGGAGCAGTATTTTCATTTTTGGATAAAAAACGTTCCCGTTTTAAACGGGATATTTTGTCACGACAAGATGCTCGACTATGCATATAATTGACAGCTTTGGATAGAAAACACTCTGACATTTCCAAAACTGCAAAGATATTGTCTGTGAGTGCAACAGAACTGATTCTACAGGTGAAATCCAGATAAAAATTAAATCAGGAAGTGCCGCAGTTTTTGAAAACACCTCATGCCAATGACTCCTTATATGTCTGTGAATGAGCTACGAATGAGCTTACGTTTTCTACGTATTCCCCAAGGTGTCTACAGCATTGTGACGTCTTTTTACGCATTTATGTTGAAGAAAAGCAGTAAGGGACCACATTTAGCAAGTGGTCACATGATGGTTCCGGCAGAAAATCTTGCGTAAAGTACACAAGTAGCCCTTTTTCCAATCGCTTCTTATGAGAAACCAATTGTCCCGACGGATATATTATCGAATATATATGTGAAAAACACCTTGAGGATTGATTCTAAACAACGTTTGCCATGTTTCTGTCGATATTATGGAGCTAATTTGGAAAAAAAGTTTGGTATTTCAGTGACTGCATTTTCCGGACGATTTCTCAGCCAAACGTGAAGAACAAACGGAGCTATTTCGCCTACAAAAATAATATTTTTGGAAAAAATGTGCTATCTAACTGGGAGTCTCCTGAGTGAAAACATCTGAAGTTCTTCAAAGGTAAATGATTTAATTTGATTGCTTTTCTTATTTTCATGAAAATGTTGCCTGCTTATTCTGCTGGCTCTGCTGCCAGCAAAGCCTAGCCATAGCATTATGCCATGATAAACTTACACAAATGCTTGTCTAGCGTTGGCTGTAAAGCATATTTTGAAAATCTGAGATGACAGTGTGATTAACAAAAGGCTAAGCTGTGTCTCAATATATTTCATTTTCTAGGAATATGTATGTCCGCTGCGTTATGCTAATTAGTTTGAGGCTACGTTACACTCCCGCATGCGGGATGGGTAGTATCAAGAAACTTCCCGACTGATGTCTTGAGATGTTGCTTCAAGATATCTATGTACTTTTCCTTCCATATGACTATTTTGTGAATTGCACCAGTCCCTCCATCAGCAAAGCACACCCGCAACATGATGCTGCCACCCCCGTGCTTCACAGTTGGGATGGTGTTCTTCGGCTTGCAAACTTCCCCCTTTTTTCTCCAAACATAACGATGGTCATTATGGCCAAAAATATCTATTTTTGTTTCATCAGACCAGAGACCATTTCTCCAAAAAGTACAATCTTTGTCCCCATGTGCAGATGTAAACCGTAGTCTGGCTTTTTTATGGCGGTTTTGGAGCAGTGGCTTCTTCCTTGCTGATCGGACTTTCAGGTTATGTCGATAAAGAACTCACTTTACTGTGGATTTAGATACTTTTGCACCTGTTTCTTCCAGCATCTTCACAAGGTCCTTTGCTGTTGTTCGGGGATTGATTTGCACTTTTCGCCCCAAAGTACATTCATCTCTAGGAGACAGAACGTGTCTTCTTCCTGAGCGATGTGACAGCTGTGTCGTCCCATGGTGTTTATAGTTGCGTACTATTGCTTGTACATATGAATGTGGTACCTTCAGGTGTTTGGAAATTGCTCCCAAGGATGAACCAGACTTGTGGAGGTCTACAATTTTGTTTCTGAGGTCTAGGCTGATTTCTTTTGATTTTCTCATGATGTCAAGCAAAGAGTCTCTGAGTTCGAAGGTAGGCCTTGAAATACATCCACAGGTACAACTCCAATTGACTTAAATTATGTCAATTAGCCTATCAGAAGCTTCTAAAGCCATGACATCATTTTCTGGAATTTTCCAAGCTGTTTAAAGGCACAGTCAGCTTAGTGTATGTAAACTTCTGACCCACTGGAGTTTTAATACAGTGAATTATAAGTGAAATAATGTCTGTAAACAATCTGTAAACAATTTTTTGAAAATGTTTTGTGTCATGCATGAAGTAGATGTTCTAACCGACTTGCAAAAACTATAGTTTGTTAACAGCTCTCGCCAGTCGAACAACGCGACTCTAACCAGAGCATAACGGACCTATTATTTTTATCCCGCAAATGGAACATTTTCATCTGGATCTTCACAACTAGCTAACCGCAACCCCGGATGACTACTCCTGGCTAGCGTTTCCATCCACTTAGCTTGAAGCTAGCCCGGCCAGAGCTCCTGTGCTACCACCGAAGCATACTCCTGGGCTACAATATCCGGACCCACGGTCTATCGATGTCACCGCATGAAGAGGCATAAACAGACTTAACCCCATCGCGACGTCCCCCAAAGGCTAACTTTCTAGCCCTTGCTAACTGCTAGCCTGCCCCGGTCTACTAACCGCTAGCTTGTTTAGCCCCGGTCAACTAACTGTTAGCTTGTTAGCACAGGCCTGCTAACTGTCTGAATCGCCGTGTCCCCAGCTAGCCCAACCACTCACCGGACCCATATTTATTTTCAATCTCTTTTCGATTTTTAATTCGATTATACCTTCCAGTAACCTGCCTCAACCAACGTGATACGGAATCGCTATTATTTGTAATTTTTAGAACACATTCAATAACCTCCAGAAGCTAATCAGCTAACTAACTACAAGCTATTTGGTCATTGTTAGCCACTGCTAGCGGCTTTACCTTCTGCACAGCCAGACAGTTTTTTTTGCCTGTATAACTGTCTCTCCACAACAACGGCGGATTCCTGCCGTAATCCCTGGACCATTACTTCTGATCTTCACAGCTAGCTTGCACGCAGTACCGAAGTTATCCCTGAGGCCCACTTCCCGGCCTACTCAGCTGTTCACCCGAACCCCACTCATACACGGCTAGAGCCCAATACTCCACCGGATCCTGGCTGTAAACTTGGCTAAATAGCTGATGCCTGCTGGACTGTCCATTAATCACGGTACTCCATTCTGTTTGTTTATGTTTTTATCTGTCGGCCCCAGCCGCACTCAGGCTCTGTGTGTAGTTAATCCGACCCTCTCTGCCTAGTCAACACAATTTTACCTGCTGCTGTTGTGCTAGCTGATTAGCTGTTGTTGTCTCACCTGCTGTTTTAGCTAGCTCTCCCAATCAACACCTGTGATTACAATATGCCTCGCTGTATGTCTCTCTCAAATGTCAATATGCCTTCTATACTGTTGTTCAGGTTAGTTGTCATTGTTTTAGTTTACAATGGAGCCCCTAGTTCTACTCTTCATACCTCTGATACCTCCTTTGTCCCACCTCCCACACATGCAGTGACCTCACCCATTACAACCAGCATGTCCAGAGATACAACCTCTCTTATCATCACCCAGTGCCTGGGCTTACCTCCGCTGTACCCGCACCCCACCATACCCCTGTCTGCGCATTATGGCCTGAATATATTCTACCATGCCCAGAAATCTGCTCATTTTATTATTTGTCCCCAATGCTCTAGACGACCAGTTTTGATAGCCTTTAGCCGCACCCTCATACTACTCCTCCTCTGTTCCGCGGGTGAGGTGGAGGTAAACCCAGGCCCTGCATGTCCCCAGGCACCTTCATTCGTTGACTTCTGTGATCGAAAAAGCCTTGGTTTCATGCATGTCAACATCAGAAGCCTCCTCCCTAAGTTTGTTTTACTCACTGCTTTAGCACACTCTGCTAACCCTGATGTCCTTGCCGTGTCTGAATCCTGGCTTAGGAAGGCCACCAAAAACCCAACTATAAAATTTCCCATAGAACTGCCAAAGGGGGAGGAGTTGCAGTCTACTGCAGAGATAGCCTGCAAAGTAATGTCATACTTTCCAGGTCCATACCCAAACAGTTGTAACTACTAATTTTAAAAATGACTCTCTCCAGAAATAAGTCTCTCACTGTTGCCGCCTGCTACCGACCCCCCTCAGCTCCCAGCTGTGCCCTGGACACCATTTGTGAATTGATAGCCCCCCATCTAGCTTCAGAGTTTGTTCTGTTAGGTGACCTAAACTGGGATATGCTTAACACCCCGGCAGTCCTACAATCTAAGCTGGATGCCCTCAAACTCACACAAATCATCAAGGAACCCACCAGGTACAACCCTAAATCTGTCAACAAGGGCACCCTCATAGACGTCATCCTGATCAACTGGCCCTCCAAATACACCTCCGCTGTCTTCAACCAGGATCACTGCTTCATTGCCTGTATCCGCTACGGATCCGCAGTCAAACGACCACCCCTCATCACTGTCAAACGCTCCATAAAACACTTCTGAGAGCAGGCCTTTCTAATCGACCTGGCCCGGGTATCCTGGAAGGATATTGACCTCATCCCGTCAGTTGAGGATGCCTGGTCATTCTTTAAAAGTAACTTCCTCACCAATTTAGATAAGCATGCTCCGTTCAAAAAATGCAGAACTAAGAACAGATATAGCCCTTGGTTCACTCCAGACCTGACTGCCCTCGACCAGCACCAAAACATCCTGTGGCGGACTGCAATAGCATCGAATAGTCCCCGTGATATGCAACTGTTCAGGGTAGTCAGGAACCAATACACGCAGTAAAGCCAAGGCCAGCTTCTTCAGGCAGAAATTTGCATCCTGTAGCTCTAACTCCAAAAAGTTCTGGGACACTGTAAAGTCCATGGAGAACAAGAGCACCTCCTCCCAGGTGCCAACTGCACTGAGGCTAGGTAACACGGTCACCACCGATAAATCCATGATTATCGAAAACTTCAACAAGCATTTCTCAACGGCTGGCCATGCCTTCCTCCTGGCTACTCCAACCTCGCCCCCCCCCCAACACCTCATTTGGCTGCCTTTCGTTCCAGTTCTCTGCTGCCTGTGACTGGAACGAATTGACAAAATCGCTGAAGTTGGAGACTTTTATCTCCCTCACCAACTTTAAACATCGGCTATCTGAGCAGCTAACCGATCGTTGCAACTGTACATAGTCTATCGGTAAATAGCCCACCCAATTTACCTACCTCATCCCCATACTGTTTATATTTATTTACTTTTCTGCTCTTTTGCACACCAGTATCTCTACCTGTACATGACCATCTGATCAATTATCACTCCAGTGTTAATCTGCAAAATTGTAATTATTCGCCTACCTCCTCATGCCTTTTGCACACAATGTATATAGACTCTCTTTTTTTTCTCTACTGTGTTATTGACTTGTTAATTGTTTATTCCATGTGTAACTCTGTGTTGTCTGTTCACACTGCTATGCTTTATCTTGGCCAGGTTGCAGTTGTAAATGAGAACTTGTTCTCAACTAGCCTACCTGGTTAAATAAAGGTGAAATAAAAATAACTAAAATAAAATCAAGAAATTTGTGGAGTGGTTGAAAAACTAGTTTTAATGACTCCAACCTAAGTGTATATAAACTTCCGACTTCAACTGTATACAGAGAAGCATAATGCAATGACTGCACACTGAATCCAGGGCAACTAAGGGTTCAGAAATTTGAGTTCAGAAATTTGCTGAGTGTGCCGGAGTGCAGAATAACTGATTAATTTACAAACGCTCAACATGTTATGAATATGGCCGGTGTCAGTAAATGTCGTCAAAAAAGCGTAATTAAATTGTTTTCAGCAGCACAGTTAGTCACCAACAATGTTGATAACATAATCAGGCTAACCAGCTCTGCTACTGCCAGTAAAATGTTCAGAGTGAGGTGTTCCCGCCAACCCCGCTTTTACGCTACTGCCACTGCTCTGTTTCTCATATACGCAGTAACTTTAACCATACCTACATGTACATACTACCTCAATTAGCCCGACTAACCAGTGCCTGTACATAGCTTTGCTACTGTTATAGCCTCGCTACTGTACATAGCCACGCTACTGTTATTATTCACTGTCTCTTTACTCTTGTTTTTTATTTCCTTACTTATCTATTGTTTAACTAATACCTATTTTTTTACTTCAAAAATGCACTGTTGGTTAGGGCCTGTAAGTAAGCATTTCACTGTGAGGTCCACAACTGTTGTATTCGGCGCACGTAACAAATAAACTTTGATTTGATTTCTCTAATTTGTGTCTGGAAGTAACTAGCTAGCTAGCTAGCCAACATTAACCAGTTAGCTTGGGTGCTAATGTCGTTGATTCCCTGGTACTGCTGCTCATAACCAGCTCCAGAGTTCTAAGTCACTGGCCTTCTATGCGTCACTGAACTGGATCATTACCACCAGCTCCGGACTGTCTTGTCTCATTACGCACACCTGGTTCTCATTCCCCCTGATTAGTATGTGTACATATGTGCCCTCTGTCCCCATTGTCCTTGTTGATTATTGTTCCATGTCCGTTGGTCTTGTGAGTAACTGTGCTCTGTTGTATCGGCTTGCCTGTTACTGTGTTAGTGTGCACTTGTTATTATGGGTCTCGTCCCGTGTATTGTTATTACGGGTCTCGTCCCCTCTATTTATAATAGGTTTACAGCTCACTCTTTGTTTGGGTTACAGCCCTGTGTTATATATGAATGTGTTTGGTTTGGCTTCATCCCTGTCATGGGCTTCATCCCTGTCATGTTCATGACGTACGTTTGGGTAATAAAAAACTAAGACATTTTCGTATTCCTGCGCCTGTCTCCTATCATTATACAACGTGACAGCTTGACTGCCATTATGAAGTCAGAAAGATCAGATCAACCCTACACCTTGGCCAGAGCGTCCAGTGTTCCCTCTAAACACTCTGAATTTACTAACAGACAATCTTACAATCTCTCAACACTAAGCTAGGGATCCTGGGACTAAACACCTCCCTCTGCAACTGGATCCTGGACTTCCTGGCGAGCCGCCCCCAGGTGGTGAGGGTAGGTAGCAACACATCTGCCCAGCTGATAGTCAACACTGGAGCCCACCAGGGGTGCATGCTCAGTCCCCTTCTGTACTCCCTGTTCACCCACAACTCCATGGCCAGGCACGACTCCAACACCATCATTAAGTTTGCATACAACACAACAGTAGGCCTGATCACCGACAACGACGAGACAGCCTATAGGGAGGAGGTCAGAGACCTGGCAGAGTGGTGCCAGAATAACAACCTATCCCTCAACGTATCCAAGACTAAGGAGATGATTGTGGACTACAGGAAAAGGAGGACCGAGTACGCCCCCATTCTCATTGACGGGGCTGTAGTGGAGCAGGTTGAGAGTTTCAAGTTCCTTGGTGTCCACATCACCAACAAACTAGAATGGTCCAAACACACCAAGACAGTTATGAAGATGGCATGACAAAGCCTATTCCCCCTCAGAAAACTAAAAATATTTGGCATGGGTCCTGAGATCCTCAAAAGGTTCTATAGACGCAACTTCGAGAGCATCCTGATTGGTTGCATCACCTAAAAATTGTCAAATACCCCAGCCACCCCAGTCATAGACTGTTCTCTCTACTACCGCATGGCAAGCGGTACTGGAGTGCCAAATCCAGGACAAAAAGCCTCCTCAACAGTTTTTATCCCCAAGCCATAAGACTCCTGAACAGGTAATCAAATGGCTACCCGGACTATTTGCATTGTGTGCCCCACCAACACTGCTGCAACTCTCTGTTTATCATATATACACATCATATATACACAGTCACTTTAACTATACATTCATGTACATATGTACATACTACTTCAATTGGGCCGACCAACCAGTGCTCCCGCACATTGGCTAACCGGGCTATCTGCATTGTATCCCGCCAACCACAACCCCTCTTTACGCTACTGCTACTCTCTGTTCATCATATATGCATAGTCACTTTAACCATATCTACATGTACATACTACCTCAATCAGCCTGACTAACCGGTGTCTGTATGTAGCCTCGCTACTTTTATAGCCTCACTACTGCTTTTCACAGTCTTTTTACAGTTGTTTTTATTTCTTGACTTACCTATTGTTTACCTCATACCCTTTTCTCACTATTGGTTAGAGCCTGTAAGTAAGCATTTCACTGTAAGGTTGTATTCGGCGCACGTGACAAAAAAACTTGATTAGAAGATGCCTGGTTATTCTTTAAAAGTGCTTTCCTCACAATCTTAAAAAAGCATGCCCCATTCAAAAATTGAATAAGGAACAGGAACAGGAACAGATATAGCCCATGGTTCACTCCAGAATTGATTGCCCTTGACCAGCACAAAAACATCCTGTGGCATACTGCATTAGCATCGAATAGCCCCCGTGGCATGCAACTTTTCAGGGAAGATAGGGACCAATATACACAGGCAGTTAGGAAAGCAAAGGCTAGCTTTTTCAAACATACATTTGCATCCTGCGGCACAAACTCAAAAAAAGTTATGGGACACTGTAAAGTCCATGGAGAATAGGAGCACCTCCTCCCAGCTGCCCACTGCACTGAGGCTAGGAAACACTATCACCACCGATAAATCCACGATAATTGAGAATTTCATTAAGCATTTTTTTCACGGCTGGCCATGCATTCCACCTGGCCACCCCTACTCTGGTCAACAGCACTGCACCCCCCACAGCAAATTGCCCAAGACTCCCCCATTTTTCCTTCACCCAAATCCAGATAGATGATGTTCTGAAAGAGCTGCAAAATATGGACCACTACATATCAGCAGGGCTAGACAATCTGGACCCTCTCTTTCTAAAATTATAAGCCAAAATTGTTGCAACCCTTATTACTAGCCTGTTCAACCTCTCTTTCGTATCGTCTGAGATCCCCAAAGATTGAAAAGATGCCACGGTCATCCCCCTCTTCAAAGGGGGAGACACTCTAGACCCAAACTGCTACAGACCTATATCTATCCTACCCTGCATTTTGTAAGGTCTTCAAGTTAACAAACAGATCACCGACCATTTCAAATCCCACCATACCTTCTCTGCTTTCCTAGCTTGTAAAGGGTGCTCCTCAGCCACGCTCAAGGTCCTAAACGATAGCATAACCTCCATAGATAAGAGACAATACTGTGCAGCTGTATTCATAGACCTTGCCAAGGCTTTCGACTCTGTCAATCACCACATTCTTATCGGCAGACTCAATAGCCTTGGATTCTCAAATGACTGCCTTGCCTGGTTCACCAACAACTTCTCAGACAGAATTCAGTGTGTCAAATCGGAGGGCCTGTTGTCCGGACCTCTGGCAGTCACTATGGGGGTAGCACCCTCGGGCCGACTCTTTTCTCTGTATACATCATTGATGTCGCTCTTGCTGCTGGTGATTCTCTGATCCACCTCTATGCAGACAATACCATTCTGTATTCTTCTGGCCATTCTTTGGACAATCTGTCTGTGGCCTCCAACTGCTCTTAAATGCAAGTAACACTAAATGCATGCTCTTCAACCGATTGCGGCCCACACCTGCCCGCCAGTCCAGCATCACTGCTCTCGACGGTTCTGACTTATGTGGACATCTACAAATACCTAGGTGTCTAGTTAGACTGCACACTCTCCTTCCAGACTCACATTGAGAATCTTCAATCCAAAATTAAATCTAGAATTTTGCAACAAAGCATCCTTCACTGATGCTGCCAAACATACCCTCGTAAAACTGACAATCCTACTGATCCTCGACTTCGGCGATGTCATTTACAAAATAGCCTCTAACACTCTACTCAGCAATCTGGATGCAGTCTATCACAGTGCCATCCGTTTTGTCACCAAAGCCCCATATACTACCCTCCACTGCGACCTGTATGCTCTCGTTGGCTGGCCCTCACTTCATATTCGTTGCCAAACCCACTGGCTCCAGGTCATCTATAAGTCTTTGCTAGGTAAAGCCCCACATTATGCCAGCTCACTGGTCGCTATACCAGCACCCACCCGTAGCATGCGCTCCAGCAGGTAAATTTCACTGGTCACCCCCAAAGCCAATTCCTTGTTTGGCCGCCTTTCCTTCCAGTTCTCTACTGCCAATGACTGGAACAAACTGCAAAAATCACTGAAGCTGGAGACTAATTTCTCCCTCACTAACTTTAAGCACCAGCTGCAAGAGCAGCTGACAGATCATTTTATCTGTACATAGCCCATCTGTACATAGCCCATTTGTAAATAGCCCATCCAACTACCTCATCCCCATACAGTTATTATTATTTTTTGCTCCTTTGCATCCCAGTATCTCTACTTGCACATTCATATTCTGCACATCTATCACTACAGTGTTAATTTGCTAAATTGTAAATATTTTGCCTTACCTCCCTTATCTTACCTCATTTGCACACAATGTATATAGACATTTTTCTATTGTGTTATTAACTGTATGTTTGCTTATTCCATGTGTAACTCTGTTTTGTTTTTTATGTCGCAATGCTTTGCTTTATCTTGGTTGCAGTTGTAAATGAGAACTTGTTTTCAACTAGCCTACTTGGTTAAATAAAGTTGAAATAATTGTTTTTAATAATAATAAAACAGTAGCTATTACAGTGAAAGAATACCATGCTATTGTTTGAGGAGAGTGTACAGTTATGAACCTCAAAATGTATGAATAAACCAATTAGGCACAATTGGGGAGTCTTGGTACAACATTTTCAACAGAAATACAATGATTCATTTAATCAGTCTAAAACATTGCACATACACTGCTGCCATTTAATGGCCAAAATCTAAATTGCGCCTAACCTGGAATAGCTATATTATGGCCTTTCTCTTGCATTTTAAAGATGATTGGACAAAAAAATATACATTTTACAAGATCTAATGCGTTATATTCTCCTTCATTCATTTCACATTTTCACAAATGTCCAAGTGTTTCCTTTCAAACAGTATCAAGAATATGCATATCCTTGCTTCAGGTCCTGAGCAGTTCGATTTGTGTCATTTTAGGCGAAAATTGAAAAAAAAAGGATCCACTCCTTAGGTCACACCAAGGATAATTTTGCTATTTGATTTAGATTTTTAAGACCATTTCAAGTATCTCCAAAAAATACAAAAATAATACTTGATGATTTTTTTAAGGTCTTTCTGTTATTAGCCCATACACACACATCGATTAACAGATTCTCTACAAGGAACAACAGGGGGGTATTGTGTGTAGATGGGTGAGATTTTTTAAAAATATTTAACACATTTTGAATGTAGGCTGTACCACAAAAAAATGTGGAATAAGTCAAGGGGTATGAATACTTCTGAAGGCACCAAAAAGGGTTGTAACCGTAGCAGAACCCTTTTTGATCCTACAGTTTATAGAACATTTTTAATGGTTCTTAATAGAACCTTAGGAAAGGGTTCTTTGTAGGACCATACATGTTCTATTTAGAACCTTATGAGCATGGTGCTTTATAGAACCAAAAAGGAGAAACCTCTATGGTGAAAAGAACAATAAAACCCTTTGTGGCATTACGTTGAACCATTTAGTTTAGTTCATCATGTCTACTTGAGTGCAATATCTACACACTCTATCGGCCAAAGGGGGCCAGCAGTGAATGTTTCGACCACGCCACGCCACATACACTGTAATCCTGTCTAATCTGGCTGTGGCCGCCGCACCACAGACATCTGGAGAGAGGGATAGGGCTAATCTGAGACGCTATGGAGGGAGGGAGGGATGGAGGGAGGGAACTATGCCGAGGTAGACAAAAGAGGGATGGAGGGATGGAGTTTAACTACGTCAGAGAGAGATGGAGAGAAAGAGACAAATAAAAATGGAATAGAGGGACAGATGAAGTAGGCTACAGTAAACGATTCAAGGAAACTATAATTATTGTATTGCTGCAAATTAAATCAATTAGGTTTCCAATAGACAAGTAGCTCATGCCAGAACCTGGACTTGATTATGATGAAAAGAGCTGCAAGGTACCACAATAAAACCATATCCAATCAGCTGTAGTGGCACGTGAAATACAAAAAGCTGAGCACCAAATAAAACCAAAAATATATATTATACATATATAAATATATTGACCAAAAATAGAATACATATTCAATAGACAACTAGTTCATCCCAGTAATTGGGCTGTAAGAAGTAGAAAGAGCCTTCAGGGACCCAAATTAAACTCCCCCCAAAGAGCTTAGGGAGATGGTGACGGCATGTGTCATTCATTGTGGTTCTGTATGCCTAAGTTAGTAGAGCTTGCACTGTCAGGATCATGGGTTCGATTCTCGCTGGGGCCACCCATAGGAAAATGTATGGACACACTATTTTAAATGGCTTTGGATAAAAGCCTCTGCTAATTGGCATTCAGAGCAGAGTGCTGTGTTTATGGTCAGAGTACAAGGATACTTACTGTGGCCTGCTCTTAGCAAGGCGGCAGGCCATCTATGGAGGGCAATAGGCACGGAATGGTGACGCTTGCCCCCATGGTTGAGGTGAATGTGGTGGAGGCCCTCCACTGCTCCTGTGGCCCCCCCTGGTGGCCCCGAGTCAGGACCCGATCCGGCCACACACCCCAGGGCTAGAGCAGTCATCCAGAGAACCAAGCGGACAAGGAAGACAGACGAGGTCAAGTCCCAGCAGAGGGGCTCCTGCCTGGGCCTCGAGGGTGGGGGGGTGGGGGATTGCTGTGTCCTCCAGCCTCCCAACATGATTCCCTGAGAGGCCAGCAAGGAAAGTTGAGTATCAAGATTTGGGACCTTAGTGATGAGCCCGACGGCCCATAGTCCCCTTAGTGCCCTGCCAGCCCAACTCTCTCTCACCACTCACAAGCCCCAGGACACACACTGCAGACTGACCAACAAAACCACAGAAAATCCACTGCAGAAAAGAGTCAATTAGATTGAGAAGAGAATAGAGAACTTTCTTGCTGTTTACGGTAGTTTAGTAGTTTAGGAAATCTGCAAGGATACCAAGGGGACTGTGGTAGAAGTATGATCAATCATTGTGGAAAGAATGAGAGAGAAGGAAGAAATATGCACTCATGAAATTAGGACACACTCCTCAAACAGGGTCTAAGAAATCCCACACTGCTCCAATTCCCCTAACACACTTCCTCGCTCGCACTCTCTCTCCTTTTTGCTCACTCTTTCTTCTGCGAAGAAGAGCTCACAGAATCAAATGCATACTTTTCTCCTCTCCAAAAATGAGAATACTCCAGAAAATCCACATCGATTTTTCACCCTCGGAATCTGACGTAAAAAACACCACATATATAGAGTTTCAAAATCTTCTTCTTCATCAAAGCAAATATAACATTCCCTCCTTCCAAGTTTACCCTCCTGTATGTTCCTCCTGTATGTTTTCAGAGGATGTCCAAAAGATTTCGAGTGAATCCGAAGTAACGCTTTCTCATTTGCCTGTGGTGGTGGGCAGCAGCTGCAACGTCGAGAGGATGGTACTATAATGGTTGCACCTGCGACGGGTATCAAGACACGCTCCTAGAGGTTCCCTCTACACTCTCTGCAAGACTCAGTGGAGAGGCAACAACGCGGCAGCACCTGAGAGAGAGCGGCTGGTCTGCATTACGGAGCCACTCACACACTCAGGCTGAGAAACTGCGAGCGAGCACAGTTTCAGAAAGACATGCACAAGAGAAGGAGAGGGAGAGAGAGAGAGATAGGGAGGAAGAGAGGGAGGAAGGGGGGGAGCTCCGACAGCCAGCCGTGGAGCAGGAGGGGGAGAGTCTATGCAAATTACCAGGCTCCACACAGCGAATCAGTGGAGCCAGAGTGCATTACAGAAGAAAAGCCTACTTGGGTGAAAAATAAGCAGGGGATGTGGGGCTCCATCTCTCGTTCTCTCTTTCTTTCTATCAACTGCTACGCGGACCAACAATCTGATGGGCAGTGAATGGAAGCCAGAGCAACACAAAGCAGGGAAAGATACATCTATTCAGGCTGGATTTGGTTCAAGTTATTTCCCTCTCTCCTCTCTCTCGCCCTCTTTATCTCTCTCTCTCTCTCTGGGTGGAGTGGTGAAGAGTATCAGAGCGGTCATGTAGAGAAAGACAATAAGATCCTAGCAGTACGGTCCGACAGTCCAACGGTTCCCATCCAGGGGAGTTCTAGCTGTTTTGGCTGGCCGGCAAGATGGCTTCTCAGCAACCAATCATGGAGCTCTTTAACGACCCCATCCACACTTATCCACGCTGCAGCTTCAAAGGGAACAAAATAAAAAACTAATCTGCTCTCTTTTCTCCTTTACTCTGAGACCGCACTACAATTTCCAGACCATCTGCAGCCCCAGTCAAACATTAGGGAAATGGGGTATGCCACTGAAGGAAGGATGTGGATCACACACATAGCTTGGCAAAAGGTGGAGAGCTGTCCACAGGGAGGGTGCTGAAGTCAGCCTTGCTTGCCTGGCTGATAAAAACCCATTCATTCCCTCAGACAGTTAACACAGGGTAATTCAATCCCACACCAGAGAGCTAACACAGAGCTAACAGATAACAATTCACTTCCTCACCAGAGAGTTAACACAGACTAAAACAGATCCATTCACTCCCTCACCAGAGAGCTAACACAGAGCTAACACAGATCCATTCAATCCCTCACCAGAGAGTTAACACAGAGCTACCACAGAGTCATTAATTCCCTCACCAGAGAGCTAACACAGAGCTAATACAGAGCTAATACAGAGCTAGCACAGAACCATTCATTCCATCACCAGAGAGCTAACAAAGAGCTAACACAGAGCAATCATTCCCTCACCAGAGAGGTAACACAGAGCTACCACAGAGTCATTCATTCCCTTACCAGAGACCTAACAAAGAGCCAACACAGAGCCATTCATTCCCTCACCAGAGAGCTAACACGGAGCTACTACAGAGCTAACAGAGAACCATTCATTCCATCACAAGATAGCTAACACAGAGCTAACACAGAGCCATTCATTCCCTCACCAGAGAGCTAACACAGAGCTAATACAGAGCTAACAGAGAACCATTCATTCCATCACAAGATAGCTAACACAGAGCTAACACAGAGTCATTAAATCCCTCACCAGAGAGCTAACACAGAGCTAACACAGAGCTAATACAGAGCTAACACAGAACCATTCATTCCCTCACCAGAGAGCTAACACAGAGCTAACACACAGCTAACAGAGAACCATTCATTCCATCACCAGAGAGCTAACACAGAGTCATTCATTCTGTCACCTGTCACACCCTGACCTTAAAGAAACATTTTATTTCTCTATTTGGTTAGGTCGGGTGTGATTTGGGTGGGCATTCTAGTTTTTCTATTTCTTTGTTGGCCGGGTGTGGTTCCCAATCAGAGGCAGCTGTCTATCGTTGTCTCTGATTGAGGATCATACTTAGGCAGCATTTTTTCCACCTTTAGTTTGTGGGATCTTGTTTTTGTACTGTTGCTTTCCAGCCCTACAGAACTGTGGTTTCATTTTGTATTTGTTGTTTTTTGGTGTCATCAATAAAAGAAAGATGTATGCCTACCACACTGCACCTTGGTCCAATCCACCTTTAAACGGATGTGACAGAATATCTCACCACAAACGGACTAAGCAGCGTGGCCAGGAGGAGCAGACATTCTGGACATGGGAGGATATCTTGGATGGTAAGGGATCCTGGACGTGGGAGGAGATCCTGGCCGGAAGGGATCAACTTCCATGAGAGCAGATGGAGGCAGCGACGGAGGAACAGTGATGACACCGGGGTTCGCAACCACGAAGGAAGCACGAGAGGCAGCCCCAAAAATATTTTGGGGGGCACACAGGGTGGTTGGCGGAGCCAGGGTTCAGACCAGAGCCAACTCCCTGCATTCGCTTTAAGGAGCGTGTGACCGTTCAGACACCATGTTATGCGGGGATATGCACTGTGTCTCTAGTGCGCATTCACAGCCCGGTGCGTTCTGTGCCAGCTCCTCGCACTTGCCGTGCGAAAGTGAGCATACAGCCAGGACGGGTTGTGCCGGCTCAGCGCTCCTGGTCTCCAGTACGCCTCCTCGGTCCAGGATATCCTGCGCCGGCTCTATGCACTGTGTCGCCAGTGCGCCTTCACAGCCCAATGCGTCCTGTGCCAGCACCCCGCACTTGCCGGGCTAAAGTGAGCATCCAGCCAGGACGCGTTGTGCCAGCTCTACGCTCCAGACCTCCAGTGTGCCTCCACGTTCCAGTATATCCTGTGCCAGCTCCATGCACCTGGCCTCCAGTGTGTGTCTCCAGCCTGGTACGTCCTGTGCCTGCTCCACGCACAAAGCCTCCAGTAGTGATCCATGGCCCGAAGACTCCAGTGATGATCCATGCCCCGGAGCCTCCAGTGATGATCCATGGCCCGAAGCCTCTAGTGGTGATCCATGGCCCGAAACCTCCAGTGATGATCCATGGCCCGGAGTGATGATCCATGACACGAGGCCTCCAGTGATGATCCATGGCCCGAAGCCTCCAGTGATGATCCATGGCACGAAGCCTCCAGCAAGAGTCTGCAGTCTAGAGTCTCCAGCGACGGTCTGCAGTCCAGAGCCTCCAACGAAGGTCGGCAGTGCAGAGCTTCCAGCGATGGTTGGCAGTCCGTTGGTCAATCCAGAGTTTCCAGCGATGTTCGGCAGTCCAGAGTCTCCAGCGATGGTTGGCAGTCCGTTGGCAGTCCAGGGCCTCCAGCTATGGTCAGCGGTCCAGAGTCTTCAGCAATGGTCGGCGGTCCAGAATCTCCAGCGACGGTCTGCGGTCCAGAGTCTCCAGCGACGGTCTGCGGTCCAGAGTCTCCAGCAACGGTTTGCAGTTCAGAGCCTCCAGTGACGGTCTGCAGTCCAGAGTCTCCAGCTACGGTTGGCAGTCCAGAGCCTCCAGCGACGGTCTGCAGTCAAGAGCCTTCAGCGACAATCTGCACCGTAGAGTTAGGCAGCCTTTTTTCCACCTTAAATTTATGGGATCTTGTTTTTGTGCTGTTGCTTTCCAGCCATACAGAACTGTGCGTTTCATTTTGTATTTCTTGTTTTTCGGTGTCTTCTAACAAAAGAAAGATGTACGCCTACCACGCTGCACCTTGGTCCAATCCATCTTTAAACGAACATGACATCACCAGATAGCTAACACAGAGCTAACAAAGAACCATTAATTCCATCACCAGAGAGATAACACAACACTGACACATATCCATTCATTCTGTCACCAGAGAGCTAAAACAGAGCTACCACAGAGTCATTCATTCCCTTACCAGAGACATAACAAAGAGCTAACATAGAGCCATTAATTCCCTCACCAGAGAGCTAACACAGAGCCCTTGAATCCCTCACCATAGAGTTAATACAGAGCTAACACAGAGCTAACACAGAGCCATTCATTCCCTCACCAGAGAGCTAACACAGAGCCATTGAATCCCTCACCGTAGAGTTAACACAGAGCTAATACACACCTAACACAGCCATTCATTCTCTCACCAGAGAGCTAACACAGAGCTAACAAAGCACTCTTAATTCCCTCACCAGAGAGCAAACACAATGCTAACACAGTCTATTCATTCCGACAACAGAGAGCTAACACATATACATTCATTCCAACACCAGAGAGCTAACACAATGCTAACACAGACCTATTCATTCCCCCAACAGTGAGACAACACAGAGCTAACACATAACCATGCATTCCCTCACAAGAGAGCTAACACAAAGCTAACTCAGATATAATTCAGAGCTAACAGAGAACCATTCATTCCCTCACCAGAGAGTTAACACAGAGCTAACACAGAACCATTAATTCCCTCACCACAGAGCTAACACTGAGCCATTAATTTCCTCACCAGAGAGCTAACACAGTGCTAACAAAGAACCACAAATTACCTCACCAGATAGCTAATACATAGCTAACACAGAGCTAACAATGAGCTAACACATCAGAGAGAAATTATGAGAGCTATAACAGCACACCATGCTGCTCTGTGATGTTCAATGATGCAGTGTCTATGCTTAGTATGTCTTGCTCAGTGCTCAGCACTTCTCAGTGCTCAGTATGTCCCGGACTAAATAACTAAACAGGCTAAAGGTTCAGCTCTGTGCTCAGTTTGTGCAGGACTAAAGAACTAAACAGGCTAAAGGCTCAGCTCTGCGCTCAGTTGATCCAGCGTTAAATAACTAAACAGGTTAAAGGCTCAGCTCTGTGCTCAGTTGATCCAGCATTAAATAACTAAACAGGTTAAAGGCTCAGCTCTGTGCTCAGTTGATCCAGCATTAAATAACTAAACAGGTTAAAGGCTCAGCTCTGTGCTCAGTTGGTCCAGCATTAAATAACTAAACAGGTTAAAGGCTCAGCTCTGTGCTCAGTTGGTCCAGAATTAAAGAACTAAACAGGCTAAAGGCTTAGCTCAATGTTCCACATTCAGTCTTTGGGATCCTATACTAATGCTTTGTGATGCTCGGTCCTGTTTTCACGGTGGCTGTTCATTTGGATGACATCCTCTTTGGACCACTGTGGTATTCTTTCACAGCCGAAGGGAAAGAAAAGCCTAACAGCGGTGCTGCTGCGAGGCTGAGCTGGGAAGCAGTGAGATGATAGACTAGAGGAGAGAGTAGAGAGTAGAGAGGAGAGGAGAGAGAGAGCAGAGAGTAGAGAAGAGGAGAGAGGAGAGGAGAGATGAGAGGAGAGATAGGAGAGAGTAGAGAAGAGGAAATAGGAGAGAGGAAGATAGAGGACAAAGGAGAGGAGAGAGGCTATAGGAGAGAGTATAGAGAGTAGATGAGAGAGAATATGGGACAGAGGAGAGTATAGAGGAGAGAAGAGTCAGGAGAGGAGAGAGGATATGGGATAGAGGAGAGAAGAGACAAGAGAGGAGAGAGGATATGGGATAGAGGAGAGAAGAGACAAGAGATGAGAGAGGATATGGGATAGAGGAGAGACTACAACAGAGAGAGTATAAAGAGTAGAGGAGAGAGACTATGGGACAGAGGAGAGAAGAGACAAGAGAGGAGAGAGGATATTGGACAGAGGAGAGACTATAGCAGAGAGAGTATAAAGAGTAGATTAGAGAGAATATGGGACAGAGAAGAGAAGAGACAAGAGAAGAGAGAGGATATGGGATAGAGGAGAGACTATAGCAGAGAGAGTATAAAGAGTAGATTAGAGAGAATATGGGACAGAGAAGAGAAGAGACAAGAGAAGAGAGAGGATATGGGATAGAGGAGAGACTATAGCAGAGAGAGTATAAAGAGTAGATTAGAGAGAATATGGGACAGAGGAGAGTATAGATGAGAGAGGAGACATGAGACAGGAGAGGCGAGAATATGGGACATAGATGATAGGGGATATGGGGATAGAGAAGATATGATAGGGGATATGGGAGGTGGGGTTGGGGATAGAGGATAAGGGACGAATGATAGAGGAGAGAGGATATGGGTTAGAGGATAGGGGATAGGGGATTGGGAATAGAGGATAGGGGATAGATGATAAGGGACAGATGATAGAGGAGAGAGGATAGGGGATAGAGGATAGGGGATGGGGGATCGGGAATAGAGGATAGGGGATCAGAAATAGAGGATAGGGGATAGAGGATATGGGATAGAGGATAGGGGATAGGGGATTGGGAATAGAGGATAGGGGATAGAGGATATGGGATAGAGGATAGGGGATAGAGGATAGAGGATAGGGGATAGGGGATCGGGAATAGAGGATAGGGGATAGAGGATAGGGAATAGGGGATAGGGGATAGAGGATAGGGGAGAGAGGATAGGGGATAGAGGATAGGGGATAGAGGATAAGGGACATATGATAGAGGAGAGAGGATAGAGGAGAGAGGATAGGGGATAGGGGATCGGGAATAGAGGATAGTGGATAGAGGATAGGGGATAGGGGATAAGGGATAGATGATAGGGGATAGGGGATTGGGAATGGAGGATCGGGAATAGAGAATAGAGGATATAGGATTTAAAACAAACACAACAATTCTGATGTCCATCTGGTTTGACTTCTATTTGCCATATCTTTCAAACTGCTCTTTCACAAAAGTTCTTAACCGATATATGTTTTCCGGACTCACCATGTTTTATATTAGTTATCTTGTTATTATTTGTTGTTATTAGTCCCACCCTTCAGCTCCATTCAACCACCCCTCCCATTTATCTCTTAACACCATCCATTTTAGTCTCCTATTTGCCATATATTTTTCAACTGTGCTGTGAAGCTTCACAAACGTTTTGAACATTTCTATTCTCATTGTTTCTACAGATTTTAAACAGAAAGTACATATTTATGCTAAAATTATTATAATATCATTGATCGATTGACTATGACTTTTCAAGTCACCTAGCAGTGCTATCTGCAGGGTTAACTCCAGGTAAATATTGCAATTCTTCAGCCATTCCTGGACCTGTGACCAAAATCAAGCTACATATGGACAGTACCAAAACAAATGATCTAATGATTCTTTCTCTTTGCAGCAAAATCTGCAGAGCTGAAGGTTGTATCCCCCATATAAATAACATTATAAACTGGGTGGTTCGAGCCCTGAATGCTGACAGCCGTGGTATATCAGACAGTATACCACAGGTATGACAAAACATTTAGTTTTACTGCTCTATTTATGTTGGTAACCAGTTTATAATAGCAATAAGGCTCGTCTGGGGTTTGTTATATAAGGCAAGTATACCACGGCTAAGGGCTGTGTCCAGTTGTGTGTCCATGCCTAAGAACAGCTTAGCCGTGGTATATTGGCCATATACCACAACTCCTCGGGCCTTAATTTGCTTATTTCTATTGGTTGCAAGAATTTTGTATAATAATTTAAACTGAGCTTTGAATCCGGCGTCGTTTTGCATATCAGTTCATAAACCTCTTCCCAACTATTTTGCAATTTATATGTCACGGCTGTACAGTTTTTGGTGCTTAAATTAAACTGGTTTACTTTTTTATTTATTACAATTTTCTTTTACCAATTATGGTCTTTTGCAGGGCCGACAGACAAGTTCCTTACTTTTCCCCCTTCCACTTTCCTCTTCCATGTTTGTGGTAATGCTGCTATTAGTTGGTTTATTTTTGAGTAGAGCAGACATTTCCATGTGTTTTCATTAGCTGCATGTGTGACATAACTCCACCAGTCCTATTTACGATATCATTTATGAAGATTATACTTTTTATTTTATTTTGATCAAAAGTGAATGTTTTTTTTATCAATGAGTATATTTGAGTTTAACCACAATATTTGTTGTATTATTTGTTCTATCTCTTCTGGAGGATTAAATTGAAATTGCAACCAACTTTCGATGGCTCGTTTAAAAATAGCAATGTTTGGGAGATGATTTCCTTTTCAAATAACCAAAAGTGAGAGGTTGTAATCTGAATAAAGAGAATTTGCTCGAGAAACAGTTTGGTTTTATATATAACTTTTGTATGACTGAAACATTTAGTGAGAGGTCTAATACTTTAAAGTTTATTAATCATTTCTGCCCTCTGAATTCATTATACAAATAGGCCTGTGTAATTTTGTCTGGCTTTCCGTTCCAAATATAATGGAATATTTTTTTCTCAAATAATAAAAAAACTGTTTGCTAGGTGTAGGCAAGACAATAAGTAAATAGGTAAACTGGGATATGACTAAAGAGTTAATCAGGGTAGCCACCTGGTGTTACTGAATCAGCTATACACACCCCCGGTGCTCCATCCTTCCTCATTTGCAACCCGTGAAACTGAGTACCGCTCTTGTTGAATTTGTTTACCCTAATTATGATCAGTATTAATTAATTAAGTGTGTGTGTGCGCATGCATGTGTTTGTGCATATGTGTGTGTGTGTGTGTGTTTGTGTGTGTGTATGTGTGTTTGTGTTTAATAATAATTAGCAGGGCTGCAATCTGCATAATTCCAGCTAATAAGGCAATCTATCAGGCCCGCATGCTTCACAAGGACACGAGATTGACTCCCTAAATCCCAACTCACAGGTAAACTTTTCCATGGCAACAACAACAATTGGTGACAAATCATGTCTAACAAGTGTGATACCTGCTATACATCACACATTGTTGAGGTCTGATTGGGTGTTCTAAACAGAATGACACAAACCGATTCAGGTGAGGTATGTAGTGACCACACCTAGGTCAGGTTTTAGATATGTTACTTGTTACATGGTGCCACCATGTGGCAACATAGAAGTACTGCGATGACATTGTTTGTGTAGATTTGAAAAGATGTGAATGCCTCTGCTGTGTCCCAAATGGCACCCTATGGCCTATGGTCCCTGGTCAAAAGTAGTGCACAATAATGGGAATATGGTGCCATTTGGGACAAATCACATCTCCCTGTGAGGGGATAAGCAGTATTACACTATGTCAGTAATTCTTAGACGAGTACCTATTCCTGCTCCAGGAAACCTTTCAAGATACTGGGGAAAGAGAAGGGGCATATTAACTCTTCCACAGAAAGCAGAGGAAGGAAATATAGAGAGAAAGAGCCCTGTCAACCAAACATTTCCCGTTACTTAGTTTTTTCAGTTAAGAACAAATTCTTATTTACACTAACAGCCTACACCAAATAACCCAGACTACGCTGGGCCAATGGGACTCCCAATCAAGGCCGGTTGTGATACAGCATGGATTCAAACCAGGGTGTCTGTAGTGACACATCTAGCACTGAGATGCAGTGCCTTAGACCGCTGCGCCACTTGGGAGATCAAAGTAGTCCCACTATAGCCCTGTGTGACCATGACAATGGAACAACAGAGCACAGCTGATGTCTTGGTGTATGAGGTCACACAGGATGTGGTAGAAAATTACGTTTTTAAGCACAGTGCATGACACCTGTGCTTGTACTATACTATGCTCAAAAACCATCACACCTTTTCACTTGCATCAGAATACTGTCAGACAAAGCCTTATTTTTATCTATTTTCTTTGTGTCTCTAAGACCAAGAAGATGCTATTATTGCACAGAGGAAATAGCCAGGTATAGGAAAGAAGTACAGAGGAAAAAAGAGAGAAAGGCCCATAGAAAAGCTCTAGTCAGATAGAGGAGAGGAGGGAGAGAGTAGGTGTTAGAGGGGTAGAGGAGAGGAGGGAGAGAGTAGGTGTTAGAGGGGTAGAGGAGAGGAGGGAGAGAGTAGGTGGTAGAGGGGTAGAGGAGAGGAGGGAGAGAGTAGGAGGTGGAGGGGTAGAGGAGAGGAGGGGGAGAGTAGGAAGTGGAGGGGTAGAGGAGAGGAGGGAGAAAGTAGGAGGTGGAGGGTAGAGGAGAGGAGAGTTGCAGCGGTAGATGAGAGGAGAGTTGGAGGGGTAGAGGAGAGGAGAGTTGGGGGTGGAGGGGTAGATGAGATAATGGAGAGTTGGAGGGGTAGTGAAGAGGAGAGTTGGGGGTGGAGGGTAGATGAGAGAGTGGAGAGTTGGAAGGGTAGTGAAGAGGAGAGTTGGAGGTGGAGGGGTAGAGGAGAAGACAGTTGGAGGTGGAGGGGTTGATGAGAGGAGAGTTGGGGGTGGAGGGGTAGATGGGAGGAGCGGAGAGTTGGAGAGGTAGTGAATATGAGAGTTGGGGGTGGAGGGGTAGAGAAGAGGAGAGTTGATGGTGGAGGGGTAGAGAAGAGGAGAGTTGGAGGTAGAGGGGTAGAGAAGAGGAGAGTTGGGGTGGAGAGGTAGATGAGAGGAGAGTTGGGAGTGGAGGGGTAGATGAGAGGAGCGGAGAGTTGGAGAGGTAGTAAAGAGGAGAGTTGGAGGTGGAGGGGTAGAGAAGAGGAGAGTTGGGGGTGGAGGGGTAGAGAAGAGGAGAGTTGGAGGTGGAGGGGTAGAGAAGAGGAGAGTTGGGGGTGGAGGGGTTGATGAGAGGAGAGTTGGGGTGGAGGGGTAGATGAGAGGAGCGGAGAGTTGGAGGGGTAGTGAAGAGGAGAGTTGGAGGTGGAGGGGTAGAGTACAGGAGTGGAGAGTTGGAGGGGTAGAGGAGAGGAGAGTTGGCGGTGGAGGGGTAGATGAGAGGAGTGGAGAGTTGGAGGTGTAGAGGAGAGGATAGAGTAGGAGGCCAACGAAGAGAGGAGGGGATAGAGAGAGAGAATAGAGAGAGAGAGAGAGAGAGAGAGAGGGGGGGGGGAGATAGAGAAAATTAGAGAAGGAGAGAGAGAGACTCAATTTGGCATGAGGGTCTGCTTAACAAATTGATGGAAAGCGGTGTTTGGGGGAAAAAACATACATGATTATAACATGTACGCAAACAATAAGTGTGCAGTTAAAATTGGCAAAAAACGCACATATTTCTTTCCAGAGGGCCGTGGGGTGAGACAAGGATGCAAGCATCAAAGTGTTGGCGTGGGCACTAGAACAGTCTGCTCACCCTACTAGAATCTGAAGTCAAATGTCTACTGTTACCAAGATGGCGTAACAGTCGAATGTCTGTTTTTTCCAGTTCAGTATATACAGGTATATTGTTTTCTTCGTATACATTTTGTATATATATTTTTAATCTCAATTTACATCTACGGATTGAACAAACTCTCCTGCAACCTGTCTCACACAGTCCGGCACAGATATGCTATTTTTTACCGGAACCCCCATCAGAAGCTAGCTAGCTAACTAGTTACTAGCTAGTAGTCAGTTAGCCACCGCTAGCGGTCATCACAGTTAACTCGGGCATCAGCCAACCTCAGCCAAGTCAAGTCCTGCCAGTCTGCACAGCGCAATGTCAACCCAGCGAATATGGGACTGATTCTTCTCTACCACATCTCTGGATTCCTACTGCAAGCTCTGCACCTTTACACTGGATCATCGCAGCTAGCTAGCTGCTATCCGAGTGGCTACTCCTGGCAAACGCCTCTGTCCCGAAGCAAGCACCAGTTAGCCTGGAGATTTTTTTTTTAAATTGTATTTATTTATTTGTTAAAAAAGTTTGAAATATCCAATAAATGTCGTTCCACTTCATGATTGTGTCCCACTTGTTGTTGATTCTTCACAAAAAAATACAGTTTTATATCTTTATGTTTGAAGCCTGAAATGTGGCAAAAGGTCGCAAAGTTCAAGGGGGCCGAATACTTTCGCAAGGCACTGTATAGAGATGATTTAGTGAGTAGACCAATTTTAGGATATCTCATGGTCTGACAAACACCACTCTAGTTGTGCCACCTTTCACCGAAGATGAGGAAGTGCGACATCAGCAGATGCTTTGGACTAAGATGAATCCAATGCAAAAAAAAACAAATATCTCAAGTTTAAACTGACAGATTTTGATGGGGATTATTTTATTATGCTAACTTGATTTCTGTGGGGCCACAGAACTCGACTCTAGCGGGCTTTCTATCAACCAGGTTCATGAGGAATGCATTTCCAACAACCTTGAAGGACAACCTGTTTTTCCTTCACTCTTCACTCTTCACCAACTCTTCCCAAACCATCTCAATTGGGTTGAGGTCGGGTGATTGTGGTGGCCAGGTCATCTGATGCAGTACTCCATCACTCTCCTAATTGCTCTAATAGCACTTACAAATCCAGGAGGTGTGTTGGGTCATTGTTCTGTTGAAACACAAATGTTAGTCCCACTAAGCGCAAAACAGACGGGATGGTGTATCCCTGCAGAGTACTGTGGTAGCTATGCTGGATGTGTGCCTTGAATTCTAAATAAATCACAGACAGTGTCACCAGCAAAGCACCCCCACACCACCACACTTCCTCCTCCATGTTTCATGGTGGGAACCACACATGCGGAGATCATCCGTTCAACTACTGTGCGTCTCACAAAGACACAGCAGCTGGAACCAAAAATGTCAAATGTTGATTTATCAGAATTATTTGAACTGTTGTGGAAATTTCCTTAATTACCGAATGATGAGAGAGCAAATCACACACCAGTCAGAATTATGCTTAATCTTCACCTTTAATTATAATTAAGCTTTTGCAGTAGCATTTTGACTTTCAACAGTTCAGTATCTCTAATGAAAAGTTGAGAGTGCCCAACATAATGGCAACTGGGATCCTTTATAGCAAAGATCCACCCCCTCCCTAGACGACATGACAAACCACAGGTCTTAGGAACTTAAGCAAAGAAAGACTTTACTTCAGAGAGGAATATCCCCTAGCCAGACAGAGTTGGCTATAAATGATCGTTCAGTTTGGTCTCCTAAACAAAGCTCTTATCTCGTCCTTGGGACAAAATGGTACCAAGACATTACCCCCACCCAATGATATATATCAAATTGTCATTTTAGATACCCCATCCTAAATACAACCAATTCTGGACAAGCTCACGGAGAGGAAAGTGAGCCTCTAGGTCAAGATAGGGGCAACAAGAGAGGGAGCATAGAATGATCCCAGACACTGCCATCCTCCTCTCCCCGATGAGAAAAGTAGGGAGTGACTGGCACACAGACACAGTGGAGCCAAAAGATAATTGGTTCCCCATTAATCATCCCTTCACATGGTTTAAAATATATGTTTACACATGATGACACCTTGACCTCTCCCCTCTCTGCGGCCCAAGCAACTTAGTCCTGACAGAGAACAGATGACCACCACTATACTACAACAACATACATTCTTATGAGAAATAACTCATAAGCATATCATGAAAATAAAACATCTTATCTATGTTATCCAACTAATTCTGATTAATCCCCAACAGAACTCTGTGAAGCATTTTTGGGAGCTGCAATTTCTGAGGCTGGTAACTCTAATGAACCTATCCCTTTAGCAGAGGTAACTCTGGGTCTTCCCATAGGTACACTTCAACTGTGAGAGACTGAATCTAAAACAAAAATCCAGAAAATCACATTGTATGATTTTTAAGTAATTAATTTGAAGATGAATGATGTTTCCACCTCCATGCTTCACGGTTGGGATGGTGTTCTTGGGGTTGTACTCATCCTTCTTCTTCCTCCAATCACAGCGAGTGGAGTTCAGACCAAAAAAGCTCTATTTTTGTCTCATCAGACCACATGACCTTCTCCCATTCCTCCTCTGGATCATCCAGATGGTCATTGGCAAACTTCAGATGGGCCTGGACATGCGCTGGCTTGAGCAGGGGGACCTTGCGTGCGCTGCAGGATTTTAATCCATGACGGCGTAGTGTGTTACTAATGGTTTTTGAGACTGTGGTCCCAGCTCTCTTCAGGTCATTGACCAGGTTCTGTCGTGTAGTTCTTGGCTGATCCCTCACCTTCCTCATGATCATTGATGCCCCATGAGGTGAGATCTTGCATGGAGCACAAGACTGAGGGTGATTGACCGTCATTTTGAACTTCTTCCATTTTCTAATAATTGCCCCAACAGTTGTTGCCTTCTCACCAAGCTGCTTGCCTATTGTCCTGTAGCCCATGCCAGTCTTGTGCAGGTCTACAATTTATCCCTGATGTCCTTACACAGCTCTCGGCCATTGTGGAGAGGTTGGAGTCTGTTTGATTGAGTGTGGTAACGAGTTCAAACAAGTACAGTTAATACAGGTAATGAGTGGAGAACAGGAGGGCTTCTTAAAGAAAGACTAACAGGTCTGTGAGAGCCGGAATTCTTACTGGTTGGTAGGTGATCAAATACTTATGTCATGCAATAAAATGAAAATTAATTACTTAAAAATCATACAATGTGATTTTCTGGATTTTTGTTTTAGATTCCGTCTCTCACAGTTGAAGTGTACCTATGATAACAATGACAGACCTCTACATGCTTTGTAAGTAGGAAAATCGGCAAAATCGGCAGTGTATCAAATACTTGTTCTCCCCACTGTAAATACTTAGGGATGTGGTTGGATGATGAACTGTCTTTTAAAATGCATATTGACGAACTTTGTAAACGGCTAAAAATCAAGCTGGGCTTCCTCTATAGAAACAGGACATGCTTGTCCTCTACAAACAGAAGACAAATTGTGCAAGCTACTTTTGTGTCTGTTATGGGGACATTATTTACATGCATGCTACGGCATCAACACTTAAATCGCTGGATGCTACTTATCATTGTTCACTTAGGTTTATTACAGGTGCTAGCTACAGAACTCACCATTGAGAACAACATGCTCTCGAGTTTGTCCATAAAGCACTTCTGAATAAACTACCTTCTTATTTAACATTACTCATCAATATTAGAATTAGAATTCCTAAAACCAGGTCTCAAACATGGATTACACTTGAGGCCCATGCGGTTTCCACAGAGTTGGGTATGGCTGCCTTTTCCTGTTACGCTCCTTGCCTATGGAATAGCCTGCAGACTAAACTTAAACTTGGGACTCTTGTCGCCCATTTTAAAAATGTATTGAAGGATTTTTATTTTTGTATTCCTTGTAACTGTTTCGGGTAAATTATTGTGCTGTTAGGGGAATAACCTGTGTGTAAATGTAATCTGTTGCTGTATGTTTTTTGTTATCTGTGATGGTTTTGCTTGTCTTGTGTAGTTTCTTAATCATTGTACCTAAACTGTATGTGTAAACATGTATACGCAGGGCCCAGCTGTAAAAGAGACCTTGGTCTCAGTCTGTGTTCCTTGTTGAAATAAAGGTATAAAAAACAAAAAACACAAGGCACACCTGTTAATTGAAATGCATTCCAGGTGACTACCTCATTAAGCTGGTTGAGAGAATGCCAAGAGTGTGTGAAGCTGTCATCAAGGCAAAGGGTGGCTACTTTGAAGAATCTAAAATCTATTTTATTTGTTTAACACTTGTTTGGTTACTACATGATTCCATGTGTTTTTTGACGTCTTCACTATTATTCTACAATGTAGAAAATAGTAAAAATATAGAACAAACCTTGAATGAGTAGGTGTGTCCAAACTTTTAACTGGTACTGTATATACATTGTTATTGCCTTCATGTTGAATAGTATGATATTTATGATTAATGTGGACCATTATGTGTGAACAGACAAGATGTGTTGCAAATGACAGCATATTCCCTAGGTTCCCTAAGTTCACTACTTTTGAACATAGCCCATATGGTTCTGGTCAAAAATGGTGCACTATCTGTTGAAGGGTTGGCATTCGGGAGACATGCACAGTAACATAGTAGTATATGCTTGCAACATAGTAGGAGGGGGGGCTTTGAGAACGTAAAAGTTCTGCAATATTAATCTCTCCTAAATGTTGTAAGAGGAGACAAGGAAATATATAGGCAATGAGGGGAGAAGGAGAAAGGGCGAATGTTTTCTTATTAATGATGCCATACAGAGACAGCAATACTGGGAGAATGTGGGAATGCTTGCATTAATTGAAGCAAATAGCCTACTTTGCTATGCAAAATATGCACAAGGGACAAGGGGAGAGTGTGCGGTAGTCATTATTTTCATTGGCAGTGGTTCGCGCTGTAAGGGGAGGATGGAGTAAACTGCTGAATGGCAATGAGAGAGAGAGAGAGAGAGAGAGAGAGAGAGAGAGAGAGAGAGAGAGAGAGGATTATACTGTATGGAAGGGTTGTGAATAAGGAGATGTTGAGATATACTGTATACTGTATAGCTAACTCCAGGTGAACCCCTGTTCTGTTCATTTAAAGGAAAGGAATAGGAACAAAGTAGAGGGATAAAGGAGAGGAACATCCATATTCATCATTCAGCGAGATGTGTGTGTTATGGTGTGGTAGTGGTAGAGGCCTTTATCTGGGGCATAATGCATGCCCTGTACCCAGCGGGGTGGCAGGTTTATTCACAGGAGGCGTTAGTGAGAACAGGTCTGGTTCATTTCTTCTCACAGCAGTAAATCTCTCTTTGGGCCTGGCTGGTGCACGCACACACACGCACGCACGCACGCACACACACACACACACACACACACACACACACACACACACACACACACACACACAGAAACAGACACCATTCCCACACACACAGAGAAACAGACACCATTCCCACACACACAGAGAAACAGACACCATTCCCACACACACACAACATCAGAAAGTGACTAATCCATGCAGTGTGTGCATGCTTGTATGTGCAAGCATTTCTGCATGCAATGGAGGTGATACTGTAAGAAAGTAACTTTAAAAAGCAGTTTTTCATTTAGGAGTATAGAGTGAAGTGAAAACAATGCCTTTTCATTCATAGCTTATCTTGGGGATCACTTGTGTTTATCCATTTCACTTGCCAATGTAAACATATGTTTCCCAAGCCAATAATGCCAATTGAATTGAGAGACAGAGAGAGACAGAGAGAGAGAGGTAGAGAGAAGTAGAGAGAAGGAGCAATGGCTCCTCTTGCAGCCAAATATGTATTTTCCTGCCATAGCCTGAGGGACACTGAATAATAACATCTGCATAGTAAACAGTAACTTACTTATTATTACTATTATTGTTATTACTATTATTATTGCTGTTTATCATTCAAAATATGGGTGGTAATGGTAGTGATAACAGTTTAGTGATGGTAGTAGTAGTCGTAGTAATGATGATGGTAGTTGTAGTACTGATATAAAGGAAAAGATGACCGTTATTTAGTTATAAGTTAGTTATAGTTTCATTTTCCATAATTTGATTTTATATTTATTAAATTTCTACTATTGACTGTTACCATTTTATTGTTATTATTTTTTGTTTTTAATTTTGTATTATTATTTACTACCATTTTATGTTATTATCTGCTACCATTTATAATTTTGTTACAATGTATATTGTATATATTCTTGCTTTGGCAATATTGACACAATATCCAATAAAGCAGCTTGAATTTGAATTTGAGAGAGAGAGAGAGAGAGAGACAGACAGACAGACAGACAGACAGACGATTTCAAGCACCTCAAGAGTGAAATAAGGAGTGAATGAGTATGGAGCAACATTTTTACCAAATGCATTAGCTAGCTGGGATGCACAGCAGCCATTTTACAATGAAACCAATACGTACAGTATCTGAGGAAAAGGAGACAACTTCCCAAATGGTATCCTATTCCCTATACAGTGCACTCTTTTTACCAGAGGGTATCCCACAAGGTATCCCACAGGGCTCTGGTCAAAGTAGTGCACTGTATTGGGAATAGGATGCCATTTGGCATGCGTCCGAGGAGAGCGAGTCACATGCGCCGACAGACACCATTTCGGAGCTTTCTCTGGTGAGTCGTCATGGGCACCCGGCCGGCCGTACACTGCCTCCTCAAGACGGAGAGAAACTCTATTTCACAGTCCCTGGTCCCCATCCCCAATCACAATCCTGAATCGTACGGTATGATGCCACACATACACACACACACACATGAGCAAACACAAACACACACGCATGCACGTGCACACACACACACACAATGCATGGATCACCTGTCAATCATAAAGCATGGGATGGGAGAAAGATAGTGTACTATCTGATGGTGATAGCACCATCTCACTATCAGAAATGGGAATTTAGCCCCATGACACATAGCTGTGTCCCAAATGGCATCCTATGAATTATATAGTACACTACTTTTGACCAGGCCCCATAGGGCTCTAGTCAAAAGTAGTGAACGATATTGGGAATAAGGTATCATTTGGGATCTACTCCTCTCTCCTTCCGTTCTCCCTTGCCTGGAATCCTTAATTGGACAACCCAGTGATGGAAATGGCTCCTAAGTAAAACTAGTGTGAGGCCTGGTTTCAGATGCTGTGTATTGTTGGTGGGAGATTGAATGTAATGACTTAAAGTCTCTCCAAGGGAAGTCCAATTTCCATGAAACCCTCTCCTCTGTCATTTAGAAGAGAATGGCTTTATCCAAGGTGTTCCTGTCCCTATTACACCTCACCATATTATCCAGAGAAGCATGATCTAAGCAGAAGAATATAGACCTAAAGAGAAGCCATTTACTGGCGCAGGCCCTAGCACCAGCCATGTTCTAACCAGGATGTTAAACCCTGTACCAAACTCCTATGTTCTTCTTTACTACTGTGCAACTAATTAGTACAGAAATAGAATTTAACGGAAAAGAGGATGTTCACAAGAGGATGTTCAGAGGAGCATGTTCACAGGAGGATGTTCACAGGAGGATGTTCACAGGAGGATGTTCAGAGGAGGATGTTCACAGGAGGATGTTCAGAGGAGGATGTTCACAGGAGGATGTTCACAGGAGGATGTTCACAGGAGGATGTTCACAGTAGGATGTTCACAGGAGGTTGTTCACAGGGGTTTGGTGAAAGGCTAGTACTATTGTACTGGCATTGTTTAAAGGCTGATGTGTGTGTGTGTTGTCTGTGTGTGCATGCGTGTATGGATGTGTGTGTCTGTATGGGTCTTTAAAGCTTCCGTGTCTGGTCCTTCTGAGGGGGTTAAGCGTTGCAGTGGTCAAGCGTCTGAGCTTAATACATACAGACAAATAGGACGGTGTGTGTGTTTAGCTGTTCAGTCTAAAGTGGGTCGTGAAGGGGCTAGAGTGGCGGCTACGGCCAGACCCTCCACGCGATCTCTGCCTTGCCTCGCTGCCCCTACCCCTCTAACACACAGACATGCAAACACCAGCAGCCCCCGCCACACTGCCCAGTCAGTCTCAGAGCTAAGGCCATTAGTGCATGTCAATATTGTATTAACAGTGGTGATTGTGTTGTGTGGGTCTGAACTCTCTCTCCATTCTCTTGTCTCTGCCCTGGGGTAAAATCACATTCACTCCCCTTTCAATCCTTTCCACTACCCTCCACTCCCCTTCCACTGCCCTCCACTCCCCTCCACTACCCTCCAATCCCATCTACTCCCCATCCAATCTCCTCCATTCCACTCCAGTACCCTCCACTCCACTCCCTTCCAATCCCCTTCCAATGCCCTCCACTCCCCTCCAATCCCCTCCACTCCCATTCCAATTCCCTCCACTCCCATTCCAATTCCCTCCACTCCCCTCCACTTCCCTCCAATCCCCTTCCACTCCCCCTCCACTACCCTCCACTCCACTCCCCTCTAATTCCCTCCACTACCCTCAACTCCCCTCCGTTCCCATCCGCTCCCCTCCCCTCCGCTCCACTCCCCTCCACTACCCTCCATCTCTCTCCAATCTAATCAGTCGGTGCTCATTCCTTCTTCTATATTCTCTTGAGGATTGTCTTTCTGCATGGCTGTTGGCTAGGAGTGGCACTATAACTGGAGGTCTGATATGATGTATATTTGCGTTATCCTGTACAGTACAGTAAGGGTGGTGCATTGCCTTCATGTTTGGACTGTATAGAAAGGTCAGCACGGGATGTTGTCTGCCACCATTTGTGACATTTTGTGATACTCTATTTTCATGTGTTATCTTCCTGGCAAAACCACTGGCTTGGTTTAAAAAACAATTTAATCAGAGAACGAGCATCGTAGTGAAATAGCATGTGGAAGATGCAGCATACAGAACAGTCCCTTTATAATTCTGATATAGTTTTTTAAATATATGCTTGTCGAGTATTTATGGGAGTACAGACAGACAGACCCATAGGGACGGACACAGATTAAGCCAACAGCTCTTGACATTCAACAAAGGGGATTCTTTCTCCTCTTAATGTACATATAACGTTAGTCAATGTTGTTAGCTAGCTAGCTAACTAACATTAGCTAACCATTTAACGTTAGCAAGCTAGCTACTGTAGCTGAGTAAATCGGCAAGCAAGAACACAATTACAGTGGCTTGCGAAAGTATACACCCCCTTGGCATTTTTCCTGTTTTGTTGCCTTACAACTTAGAATTAAAATTAACCTTTATTGTGAAATAAACAGGAAATAAGACAAAAAACAGAAAACTTGAGCGTGCATAACTATTCACTCCCCCCAGAAGTCAATACTTTGTAGAGACACTTTTTCCAGCAATTACAGCTGCACATCTCTTGGGTATGTCTCCATAAGCTTGGCACATCTTGCACCTAGGATTTTTGCCCATTCTTCAAGGCAAAACTGCTCCAGCTCCTTCAAGTTGGATGGGTTCCGCTGGTGCACAGCAATCGTACCACAGATTCTCAATTGGATTGAGGTCTGGACTTTGACTAGGCCATTCCAAGACATTTAAATGTTTCCCATTAAACCACTCAAGTGTTGATTTAGCAGCATGCTTATGGTGTTCTCAAGTTGATGAGAGGTGTTGTGTTCGCCACAGACATAGCATTTTCCTTGATGGCCAAAAAGCTCAATTTTAGTCTCTTCTGACCAGCATACCTTCTTTCATATATTTGGGAGTCTCCCACATACCTTTTGGCGAACATCAAACGTTTGCTTATTTTTTTCTTTAAGCAATGGCTTCTTTCTGGCCACTCTTCTGTAAAGCCCAGCTCTGTGGAGTGTCCAGCTTAAAGTGGTCCTATGGACAGATACTCCAATCTCTGCTGTGGAGAGTTGCAGCTCCTTCAGGGTTATCTTTGGACGCTTTGTTGACTTTCTGATTAATGCCCTCCTTGCCTGGTCCATGAGTTTTGGTGGGTGGCCCTCTCTTGGCGGGTTTGTTTTGGTGCCATATTCTTAAAAAAAAAATGTATAATGGATTTAAGGGTGCCCCGTGGGATGTTCAAAGTTAAGATCTTTTTTTATAACCCAACCCTGATCTGTACTTCTCCACAACTTTGTCCCAGACCTGTTTGGAGAGCTCCTTGGTCTTCATAGTGACTTCTGAAGGTAATCGGTTACACCATATTTTTTAGGGGCTTCATAACAAAGGGGGTGAATACATATGAACGTACCAGTTTTCAGTTTTTTATTTATTTGAAATTTTTAAACAAGTAATTTTTTTCATTTTACTTCACCCATTTGGACTATTTTGTGTACGTCCATTACATGAAATCCAAATAAAAATCTATTTATTTTACAGGTTAAACTACATTTTTGTTTGTTGGCAATGTACATTTTTGCAAACTTTTGCAAAACTCTTACTTTTATGTTCGCTAGCTGGACTGGACAAAAACAGTTTTGGAACTCTGGAGGGTTTGTCTGTCCAGTCCAGCTAGCGACCATAAAAGTAAGAGTTACTATCCATGGAACTATCTTTGCTGATCACGTCTGCCAATCCCATTATCCATAGCTAAGGTAGGAGAGAGAGAGAGAGAGAGATAGAGAGAGAGAGAGATAGAGAGAGAGAGAGAGAGAGAGAGAGAGAGAGAGAGAGAGAGAGAGAGAGAGAGAGAGAGAGATCAGTCCGACCATCTTCTATCAGGTAAAGTATTTTTTTATTAATTTGTAACCAACCATTAACTAGTAATGTAGCTAGCTACAGTAGTTGCAAAGTGTAGATCTCTTGTTAGCTATCAGGAGCAGATAGCTTTAACACTAGCTAGCATGTCATTCTGGGACAATAAGTGTTTTAGTCAAAGTAATAAGTTGAAGACTACAGAAATCTAGAGAACAAGTTATATGAATCTGAAACAGTCATCAAGGCAGGACCCTCTAATTTCATACTGAAATTCATACAGAAATGGCTCATTATCCCTGTCAATAGCAGGATGATTGCAGAGCACCCTGCTTCAGACTGTCAGGATGTTCATATTTGCTGTTTGTTGTGATGATTTATTTTATTAATTCTTGTCTCTCGCGTTTGTCTCACATGATCTATTCAGCTCTCCTGTGTCCTGCTTCCAGGGATAAACCACGTTTTTGACATAAATGGTCTATGGACCATACACACTTTGGCTCTCTCTACATTGGTCAGCTACATTGGTAACCAGGGTCGGATCCTTTTACATTGTTGACCAGAGTGGGAACACAAATGCTCCTAGTGAGAAGGGGTAATACTGAAACTTGTGATGATGACAGTTTTGGCATAGATGGGAAAGCTCTTATTTATGCTCCATGGTAAGATCAAGTGCCCTCGACGGCACTTGATATACATTGATTGGTAGGTTACACTACAGTATATTTAGATGCTTCAAATACTGCCTGAGAAACCTTTACAATTTGACTCCGTGCTCAATAAATGGTGAACCACTTTTGTGATGGTGTTGTTAGTTTGAATGTATATGCATGAAATGTACATTCTGGAAAACATGTCTCTCATTGTTAGTAGAATAATGAATGTATTGGGAAGATGTTGGTACCATCAACTTTTAGAAGGTTAGTAGGAAAGTTAATAATTTAAACCACCTAAATATACTCAAATTTACTAAACATTTAGCATTTGAAACTCAAACAATAATTTCCCAACTGATTTTTCTACAATCCTACAAAATCTTTATCATTCTCCATACTTTGTAGTCCAATGCATTCAACATGATGCTGCCCACCATGGTATTGAGCAGCTGCAATTTGAGAACCCCCTATGGTTTAGAAATCAAACTCTGGTTATCTTATTGCAGAGCACATTGTAAAACTGTTTTAGAGAAGATTGTATTGCAATGTATGCTATACACTGAGTATACAAAACATTAGGAACAGTCCATTACAATAGATTGACCAGGTGATTCTAGGTGAAAGCTATGATCCCTTATTGATGGCACCTATTACACTCCAATTAGTGTAGATGATGAGGTGACAGGTTAAATAAGGATTTTTAAGCCTTGAGACATTTGAGACATGGATTGAGGGGATGAATGAGCCGGACAAAAGATGCAAGTGCCTTTGAGCGGGTTACTGTATTAGGAGCCAGACTCATCAGTTTGATTGTGTCAAGAACTGCAACCCTGCTGGGTTTTCACGCTCAACAGTTTCCTATATGTATCAAGAATGGTCCACCACCCAAACGACATCCAGCCAACTTGACATGACTGTGGTAGGCATTATAGTCAACAAGGGCCAGCATCCCTGTGGAACGCTTTTGACACCTTGTAGAGTCCATGCCCCAACGAATTCAGGATGTTCTGATGGAAATGAGACATACAGTATAATCATGGCAAAATATGATTTAAAATGTGTGTTCACTGACAGAGAGATTGCTAATGTAACTCAAATGGACAGTTGCTGGCTAGGCTAGTCAAACTGTAACATTGGCTAGCTTTCAATAAATTAACTAAATGCTTAACAGAGATAACTCTTCCTATGATCAAGACAATTTACAGATATATTACATGTTGCATATTTCAAGTGCACTCGAAAACAGATATTTATCTTGTTTCAGTCTTGGGGAGCAAACTATATATGCTCCTCTTCGTCAGACAGCAGCTCCCGTTTTCACAAGAGGCTGTGTTTACATTGAAGATAGAAGCAGGTCATCGGCTGCCTTCATCACAAGGGTTATGTACGGGAGTTCTGATTGTTCCAAGTTTAGCAGTTTGACAAAGTTGCCTGAGAAGACAAGAGTGTTGAAATATACTTTGTGTGAGAAAATGTGCAGGAATTGAAGGTGCCAACAAATGTTATAGTCATCATAAGAATGTTTTACTGTCATATCCAATGAACCTGCTCCTCCCTCGACAGGGATCAACTTCATGTTTTCCATCTTGGGCCCACTACCTACTCCCCATGAATCCAAATCGAGGCCACCTATCGTTAGCTAGTTCTCTATCTGTATTGCCTGGGGCCACTAATGTATTATTGGTTCAGTATTTCAAAACAAAATGTATGATGTGGGTAGTGTGTGTGTGTGGGGGGGGGGGGGTAGAATAAACAGCCTCCTGTCAGTGAGGGGGCACCCAGGGGGGGGGGGGGGGGGGGGGGGGATCGAATAAACAGCCTCTTGTCAGTGAGGGGACTGAACAGTGTCTCTAGTGGAGACCCCTCTGTAGTAGAGACCCAAGCATCTATTGGTTAAGACATATTCGGGCTTCAGTCAGTGTGTGTGTCTGTATTGGACGCTTGACCTAGCTTTCAGATGGCATTGTGCCTAAAGACATGAGAAAAGCATTCTTAAGTGCTTCTAGAGTATTCACTTCAATTCCCCTTCCCAACTAATTAGTATATTCACATTGCATGCACACACACACACACACACACACACACACATACACACACATGCACTAAATCATAAGGTTGTGTTTGAAAATATATATGTATCCAAAGATATACACACGCAGAGAGTGCATAATCAATCAAGCACATCAACCTATTACAACAAGATTATGGTTAAAATATCACTTTATCGGTAATTCACACAAGGTCTAACCAAAAGGTCTAACCAAAAGGTCTAACCACAATGCAACTTCTGCTTTTACCCCTTTTTTTTGACTATTGTAGCTGGAAACAGCTGATTTGTTATGGAATATCTACGTAGGCCTACAGAGGCCGATTATCAACAACCATCACTCCTGTGTTCCAATGGCACGTTGTGTTAGCTAATCCAAGTTTATCATTTTAAAAGGCTAATTGATCATTAGAAAACCCTTTTGCAATTATGTTAGCACAGCTGAAAACTGTTGTCCTGATTACTGTAAAGAAGCAATAACACTGGCCTTCTTTAGACTAGTTCAGTATCTGTAGCATCAGCATTTATGGGTTTGATAACAGGCTCAAAATGGCCAGAAACAAAGACCTTTCTTCGGAAACTCGTCAGTCTATTCTTGTTTATACGTCTCCATACAGGGCTTTATACGTCTCCATACAGGGCGTTATACGTCTCCATACAGGGCTTTATACGTCTCCATACAGGGCTTTATACATCTCCATACAGGGCTTTATACGTCTCCATACAGGGCTTTATACGTCTCCATACAGGGCTTTATACATCTCCATACAAGGCTTTATACGTCTCCATACAGGGCTTTATACGTCTCCATACAGGGCTTTATACGTCTCCATACAGGGCTTTATACATCTCCATACAGGGCTTTATACATCTCCATACAGGGCTTTATACGTCTCCATACAGGGCTTTATACATCTCCATACAGGGCTTTATACGTCTCCATACAGGGCTTTATACGTCTCCATACAGGGCTTTATATGTCTCCATACAGGGCTTTATACATCTCCATACAGGGCTTTATACGTCTCCATACAGGGCTTTATACGTCTCCATACAGGGCTCTGTACATCTCCATACAGGGCTGGACATGATATATTGTGCTCACAGACAGAGTCATAGAGACACCGTCATACAATTGTTTTATGCAATTTGATTAGGATTAGCTGAAGTCGATGGCGACAGTCTTACTGGGATCCTACACATTTACATACATTAAAAATCATTCAAATGTAGTGTGTGTGTGCATCTATCAGTTACACAGACTGTACATGTCACTGCATACATACAACAAGTAGGTCACATGGGGGAGAGGCATTGTGCCATCAGGTGTTGCTTTATTTGTTTTTTTAAACCAGGTTTGCTGTTCACTTGCTCTAAATGAGATGTATCGGACTTCCAGACACTCATTTATAATACTGTACGTTTCCTTGAAATTGTTCTAAACCTGCGGGCTGTGAAAAGACACCTTGTTGCATGTCTGGTGGGGTAAGTGTGTGTGTCAGTGCTGTGTGTAACTTGACAAGTCATACAGACACAGTCACAGTCACACAGACAATCACACAGGCACAGTCACAGTCACAGTCACACAGGCATAGTCATACAGACACAGTACAGACACAAATGTCCCCATAGGATAACTCTTTGAAGAACCCTTCATGGTTCTGAAGAACCCTTCATGGTTCCAGGTAGAACCCTTTTGAGTTACATGTATAATATCTAACGCAGATTGTTCTACATGGAACCCAAAGGTTCTATGTGGAATCAGAAAGGGTTATCCAATGGGGACAAATAACTCTTTCGGAACCTTTCTTTTCTTCTAAGAGTGTATTATCTGCTACTGTAAGCAGCACTGATTTAGTGACTGATATGGTGACTGAATGAGTGACAGTGAGTGACTGATTTAGTGAGTGACTGAGTGACTGAGTGACTGAGTGAGTGAGTGAGTGAGTGAGTGAGTGAGTGAGTGAGTGAGTGAGTGAGTGAGTGAATGACTGAATAAGTGACTTGGACTCTGGATCTACTGTATATAGTCCACTATACTATAGAATATAGACTAGTGGGTCCAATGCAGGCTGATTGGGATATTTGTATTTATTATGGATCCCTATTAGCTCCTGCCAAGGCGACAGCTACTCGTCCTGGGGTTATTACGGATCCCTATTAGCTCCTGCCAAGGCGACAGCTACTCTTCCTGGGGTCCAGCAAAAATAAGGCAGTTATACATTTTAAAAAACACAAAAGATTTCACAACATATTAAGTGTGTGCCCTCAAGCCCCTACTCTACGATCACGTATCCATGTGTGTATAGTGCATATGTTATCGTGTGCCTATGTTCGTGTTGCTTCAGAGTCCCCACTGTCCCATAAACTGTATTTTTATCTAATTTGACTGCTTGCTTAAGTTGCTTTATGTGGAATAAAGGTCCATGTAGTACTGTGTGCCTCCCATAGTCTGTTCTGGACTTGGGGACTGTGAAGAGACTTCTTGTGGCATGTCTTGCGGGGTATGTATAGGTGTCTGAGCTGTGTGCCAGTAGTTAAAACAGGCAGCTCGGTGCGTTCAACATGTTTGATGAACATAGTGATGAAGTCAATCTCTCCTCCACTTTGAGCCAGGAAAGATTGACATGCATATTATTAATGTTAGCTCTCTTTGTACATCCAAGGGCCAGCCGTGCTGCCCTGTTCTGGGCGAATTGTCCTTCTTTGTGGAACCTGACCACACGACTGAACAGAAATCCAGGTGCAACAAAACTAGGGCCTATAGAACCTGCCTTGTTGATAGTGCTGTTAAGAAGGCAGAACAGCACTTTATTATGGACAGACTTCTCCCCATCTTAGTTACTGTTGTATCAATATGTTTTGACCATGACAGTTTACAATCCAGGGTTACTGCAAGCAGTTTAGTCTTCTGGACTTGCTCAATTACAACACTATTCATTACAAGATTTAGTTGAGGTTTAGGGTTGAATTAATTATTTGTCCCAAATACAATGCTTTTATATTGTTTTATTTTATTTTTTGGAATAACTTATTCCCGTTCTGAAACTAACTGCAGCTCTTTTCTAAGTGTTGCAGTCATTTCGGTCACTGTGGTAGCTGAGGTGTATAGTGTTGAGTCATCCACATAGACACACTGCCTTTATTCAAAGCCAGTGGCATGTCGTTTGTAAAGATAAAAAAAGGGGCCTACACAGATGCCCTGGGCAATTCCTGATTCTACCTGGATTTCGTTAGATAGCCTTCCATTAAAGAACACCCTCTGTGTTCTGATAGACAGGTAACTCTTTATCCAAAATATAACAGGGGGTGTAAAGCCATAACCAATATGTTTTTCCAGCAACAGACTATGATCATTAATGTCAAAAGACACACTAACAAAACAGCCCCCACACTCTTTTTAGCATCAATTTCTCTCAGCCAATCATCAGTCATTTGTATAAGTGCTGTAGATCTTTGTCCCTGTCCCTGTCCCTGTCTCTGTCTCTGTCCTTGTCCCTTTGCCAAAGCTATCTCTCTCTTCATCTATCACTCCTGTTCTAATCTTCCACCACCATATCTACACGCAGGTCCAGTTGAAGTCGGAAGTTTACATACACCTCAGCCAAATACATTGAAACTCAGTTTTTCACAATTCCTGACATTTAATCCCAGTAAAAATTCCCTGTTTTAGGTCAGTTAGAATCACCACTTTATTTTAAGAATGTGAAATGTCAGAATAATAGTAGAGAGAATGATTTACTTAAACTTGTATTTCTTTCATCACATTCCCAGTGGGTCAGAAGTTTACATACACTCAATTAGTATTTGGTAGCATTGCCTTTACATTGTTTAACTTGGGTCAAACGTTTTGGGGAGCCTTCCACAAGCTTCCCACAATAAGTTGGTTGAATTTTGGCCCATTCCTCCTGACAGAGCTGGTGTAACTGAGTCAGGTTTGTAGGCCTTCTTGCTCTCACACGCTTTTTCAGTTCTGCCTATACATTTTCTATAGGATTGAGGTCAAGGCTTTGTGATGGCCACTCCAAAACCATGACTGTGTTGTCCTAAGCCATTTTGCCACAACTTTGGAAGTTTGCTTGATGTCATTGTCCATTTGGAAGTTCACCAGTCCCTCCTGCAGCAAAGCACCCCCACAACATGATGCTGCCACCCCCGTGCGTCACGGTTGGGATGGTGTTCTTCGGCTTGCAAGCATCCCCTTTTTTCCTACAAACATAATGATGGTCATTCAGGCCAAACAGTTCTATTTTTTGTTTCATCAGACTAGAGGACATTTCTCCAAAAAGTACGATCTTGTCCCCATGTGCAGTTGCAAACTATAGTCTGGCCATGGATGAGCCAGACTTGTGGAGGTCTACAATGTTTTTTCTGAGGTCTTGGACGATTTCTTTTGATTTTCCCATGATGCCAAGCAAAGAGACACTGAGTTTGAAGGTAGGCCTTGAAATACATCCACAGGTACACTTCCAATTGACCCAAATAGTGTCAAATAGCCTATCAGAAGCTTCTAAAGCCATGACATCATTTTCTGGAATTTTCCAAGCTGTTTAAAGGCACAGTCAACTTAGGGGTTGTAAACATCTGACCCACTGGAATTGTGGTACAGTGAAGTATAAGTGAAATAATCCGTCTGCAAACAATTGTTGGAAAAATGACTTGTCATTCATAAAGTAGATGTCCTAAACCACTTGCCAAAACTATAGTTTGTTAACAAGAAACTTGTGGAGTGGTTGAAAAACAAGTTTTAATGACTCGAACCTAAGTGTATGTAAACTTCCGACTTCAACTGTAGCTATTACATGCAGTAAACATAACGAGCTGAAAAGCTATTTAATATAAATATCATCCCACAGTATTTATGCGGAAAACAGCATTACTACCCCCACTACTTTTCTCTCCTTCTGCTCTCTCTCTCTCTCTCTCTCTCTCTCTCACTATCTCTCCCTCACGATCTCCTTCTCTCTCTCTCGCTCTCTTTCTTTATGCCCCCCTCCCTACTTTAAACTCTAGCCTAGCATCTAGACATGTTCTGAACACAGTTTTCATGTTATTATATAACAAGTGGAAATGATTAGTGCACGGATGAAAAGGGAGAGGGTTTATCAAATAGACATCTAATTGTAACAAATGAAGCGCTTTACGGGGGTACTGTCTAACACTGGGACACATTGCAGAGGAAATGTCATCACATTGTCATACTGTGAGCTAGTTTAATGTAATATCACTTATAATGGGGAAATAATATATCAAACCAATGTTCATATAAGCACTAACAGCTGACGCTACCATGAATGCAATACCATTGCACCCTTTTGCTTGTACATACATCAGACAAGTCTAAATGTGTTTCATAAGTTTAATGTGTTTCATCAGGGTAATGCATTTCATCAGGGTACTCTGTTTAATCAGGTTACTGTGTTTCATCAGGGTACTCTGTTTAATCAGGTTACTGTGTTTCATCAGGGTACTCTGTTTAATCAGGTTACTGTGTTTCATCAGGGTACTCTGTTTAATCAGGTTACTCTGTTTAATCAGGGTACTCTGTTTAATCAGGTTACTGTGTTTCATCAGGGTACTCTGTTTAATCAGGTTACTGTGTTTCATCAGGGTACTCTGTTTAATCAGGTTACTGTGTTTCATCAGGGTACTCTGTTTAATCAGGTTACTCTGTTTAATCAGGGTACTCTGTTTAATCAGGTTACTGTGTTTCATCAGGGTACTCTGTTTAATCAGGTTACTGTGTTTCATCAGGGTACTGTGTTTAATCAGGTTACTGTGTTTAATCAGGTTACTCTGTTTCATCTGGGTACTGTGTTTAATCAGGTTACTGTGTTTCATCAGGGTACTGTGTTTAATCAGGGTACTGTGTTTAATCAGGTTACTGTGTTTCATCTGGGTAATGGGTTTCATCAGGGTAATGGGTTTCATCAGGGTAATGGGTTTCTTCAGGGTACTGTGTTAGATTTATGTTGATATGCCAAAACGAAACATTATCAAAGGGAGATTATGTGAGTCTGAAGAGATCTGAGAATGTGTTCATTTCTACTGTATGCTGAGTATGTTTGGTTTGTGTGTGTGTATGTAATCATGTATACTCCCATTTCTTTTAATAAATAAACACACACACACACACAAACGCACATACACATACACATACACCAATAGAAAGCATCTGATTTGTCCATTGCCCGTGGCGTGGGTTGGAACAGGCCCAGACTACACTGAATATAAACAGATGGGCTTTTTAAATACATGTTGAACCACTTGTCTCATTTAACTCCTTTAATGCCCAGGACTCTGCTGGTGAGGCTTCCCAAACAATCTAAATGGGAAACTGATTGACAATACCTTCCAAACAGACATGTTTTCACAGCTTAATCAATACCACAACACAGCTATTCATTTCCACAAACCCATTAAAATACACATTAAGATCAAGAGGGGAAACAACTTTGAAAAATAAAACTCTGTATGAGTGTATGCGGTGGGTTGAAAGCGGAGTGTGCGGGCACGTCTGTATGTTTGTGTTGTGTTTGTAGTGATGCGGATTGAGTCTATGAATAGATAAACCAAAACCTGACTATCAGTGAACGAGAGAGGGATCAGAAGCACTCTGCAGGAAGCTCACTCTATATTACTCTCACTCTCTCTCCATCGAAAGCCTGCGAGATGGAGGGGCCAACCGAGTCGTGGACAAATCATTTCAAATAGCATTTTACTTGTCACATGCGCCGAAAACAACAGGCATATATAGATAGACCTTACTGTGAAATGCTTACTTTAAATAACTTATTAACCAACAATGCAGTTCAAGGTTAAATAAAATCAAAAAGTAGAACATATTTACGAAATAAACTTTAGTAGAAAAATCTAATAAAATCAAAAGGTATCAAGAAAATAACAATAATGGGGCTATATACAGGGGGTACTAGTACAGAGTCAATGTGCAGGGGTAAAGGTTAGTTGAGGTCATTTGACTATACATAGATAATAAACAGTGAGTAGCAGCAGTGGAAGAACAAAAAGGGGGGGGGGGGGGTCAATGTTTATAGTCCGTGTGGACATTTGATTAATTGTTCAGCAGTCTAATGGCTTGGGGGTAAAAACTGTTAAGGAGCCTTTTGGTCCTAGACTTGGTGCTCCGGTACCGCTTCCAGTGTGGTAGCAGAGAGAACAGTCTATGACTTGGGTGACTGGAGTCTTTGATCATTTTTGGGGTTGAAAGAATCATCAACAAACTATCATGGTCCAAACAAACCATGACACTCGTGAAGAGGGCATGACAACACCTTTCCCCCCACAGGAGACTGAAAGGATTTGGCATGGGTCCCGAGATCCTGAAAAAGTTCTACAGCTGCACCATCGAGAGCATCCCAACCAGTTGCATCACCGCATGGTATGGCAACTGCTCGATATCTGACCGTAAGGCGCTACAGAGGGTAGTGCGTATGGCCCAGTACATCACTGGGGTCAAGCTTCCTGACATCCAGGACCTATATACTAGGCTGTATCAGAGGAAAGCCCCAAAAAATTGTCAAAGACCCCAGTCACCCAAGTCATAGACGGTTCTCTCTGCTACCACATGCCATGCGGTACCGGAGCGCTAAGTCTAGAGCCAAAAGGCGCCTTAACAGCTTCTACCACCCAGACAATTTACAGTACATTGACCCCCCCAGCACTTTACCCCTACATAGATGTACAAATTACCTTGACTAACCTGTACCCCTCCACATTGACTAGGTACTGTTACCCCTTGTATTTAGCCTCCATTCCTCCCTCCCTTCTCCCTCCCTCTGTTTTCCTTCCCTTTTCCATCCCATCCTCCCTCCCTTTCCATTCCTCCCTCCCTCCCTTCACCCTCCCTCTGTTTTCCTTCCCTTTTCCATCCCATCCTCCCTCCCTTTCCATTCCTCCCTCCCTCCATTCCATTCATTATTCCTCCCCTCAGCTCTAACAAATCCTCTCTTCAAACTC
>NC_048587.1:58409473-58424473 GCF_013265735.2 Oncorhynchus mykiss
ATACTTTTGGTCATATAGTGCCTTCGGAAAGTATTCAGACCCCTTGAATTTTCCAAATTTTCTTACATTACAGGCTTATTCTAAAATGTATTAAATACCCCACATTGACCGAGCATAATATATATATATATATATATATATATATTAGCAAATATTTCTAAAAACCTGCTTTGTGATATTTACGTTAAATATATATATATGTATATAACGTAAATATCACATTTACATAAGTATTCAGACCTTTTACTTTGTACTTTGTTGAAGCACCTTTGGCAGCATCAATTCTTCCTGGGTATGACGCTAGAAGCTTGGCTCACTTGTATATGGAGAGTTTCTCCCATTCTTCTCTGCAGATCCTCTCAAGCTCTGCCAGGTTGGATGGGGAGCGTTGCTGCACAGCTATTTTCAGATCTCTCCAGAGATGTTCGATCGGGATCACGTCCGGGCTCTGGCTGGGCCACTCAAGGACAATCAGAGACTTGCCCCGAAGCCACTCCTGCATTGTGTTGGCTGTTTGCTTATGGTCATTGTCCTGTTGGATGGTGAACCTTCGTCAAAGATATCATCAAAGATATCTGTACTTTGCTCCATTCATCTTTGCCTCGATCCTGACTAGTCTCCCAGTCCCTGCCTCTGAAAAACATCCCCAGAACATGATGCTGCCACCACCATGTTTCACCGTACGGATGGTGGCAGGTTTCCTCCAGATGTGACGCTTGGCAATCAGGCCAAATAGTCTGATGGTCTGAGAGTCTTTAGGTGCCTTTTGGAAAACTCCAAGCAGGCTGTCATGTGCCTTTTACTGAGGAGTGGCTTCCGTCTGGTCACTCCACCATAAAGGCCAGATTGGTAGTGCTGCAGAGATGGTTGTCCTTCTGGAAGGTTCTTGCATCTCAACAGAGGAACTTTAGAGCTCTGTCAGAGTGACCATTGGGTTCTTGGTCACTTCCCTGACCAAGGTCCTTCGACCTTGATTTCTCAGTTTGGCCTGGCGGCCAGCTCTAGGAAGAGTCCTGGTGGTTCCAAACTACTTCCATTTAAGAATGATAGAGGCCGCTGTGTTCTTAGGGACCTTCAATTCTGCAGACATCTTTTGGTCCCCTTCCCCAGACCTGTGCCTCGACACAATGCTGTCTCTGAGTTCTACGGACAATTCCTTCTACCTCATGGCTTGGTTTTTGCTCCAACATATATTGAGTGGTGTGTGCCTTTCCAAATCATGTCCAATTGCATTGAATTTACCACAGATGGACTCCAGTCAAGCTATAGAAATGTCTCAAGGATGATCAAAGGAAGCAGGATGCACCTGAGCTCAAGTTCGAATCTCATAGCAATGGGTCTGAATACTTATGTCAATAAGGTATTTCTGTTTATTATTTTTAAAACATTTGCAAACATTCCATGAACCTGGTTTTGCTTTCTCATTACGGGATATTTTTTGTTTAGATGTAATCCATTTTAGAATAAGGCTGTAACTTAACAAATTGTGGAAAAAGTCAAGGGATCTGAATACTTTCCAAAGGCACTATATATATATATATATATATATATATATATATATATATATATATATATATATATACGTATATATATAATGGTGTTCATAGACAGTATGGACAGTATGTGAATAGAACAGTTCTGTACAGCAGTAGTTATATAGGATGAGCCAATACAGTATATACAAATAAAGTGGCTAAAACAGTATGTAAACATTATTAATGTGACCAGTGTTCAACGACTATGTACATAGGCAGCAGTCTCTAAGGTGCAGGGTAGAGTACCGGGTAACAGTGATTAAGGTTCAGGGCAGGGTACTGGGTGAAGGCCAGCTAGTGGTGACTGTATAACAGTCTGATGGCCTAGAGATAGATTCTGTTTCACAATCTCTCGGTCCAAGCTTTGATGCACCTGTACTGTCCTAGGTTCTTGATACATTTTTAGATGGTAGTGGTGTGAACAGGCCGTGGCTCGGGTGGCTGAGCTCCTTCATGATCTTTTAGATGGTAGTGGTGTGAACAGGCCGTGGCTCGGGTGGCTGAGCTCCTTCATGATCTTTTAGATGGTAGTGGTGTGAACAGGCCGTGGCTCGGGTGGCTGAGCTCCTTCATGATCTTTTAGATGGTAGTGGTGTGAACAGGCCGTGGCTCGGGTGGCTGAGCTGCTTCGTGATCTTTTAGATGGTAGTGGTGTGAACAGACCGTGACTCGGGTGGCTGAGCTGCTTCATGATCTTTTAGATGGTTGCGGGGTGAACAGGCCGTGGCTCGGGTGGCTGAGCTGCTTCATGATCTTTTAGATGGTAGTGGTGTGAACAGGCCGTGGCTCGGGTGGCTGAGCTCCTTCATGATCTTTTAGATGGTAGTGGTGTGAACAGGCCGTGGCTCGGGTGGCTGAAGTTCTTGATGATGGTCTTGTCCTTCCTGTAGGTGCTGTAGATGTCCAGGGAGTACCAAGTGGTCATACAAGCCGACCGGATGCTCTCAGTGGTTTGTCTTAGGGGCCAAGCCACATTTCTTTAGCCTCGTGAGGTTCAAGAGGCAATTTTGTGCTGTCTGAAGGGGCATGTTATAAGGGATTCTTATTTACTCCTCTCTGATATCCTACTGAACAGCTTGTCTTTTATCATAACAGCTCTGGGCTTCATTTCACACTCGCTGAGACAGTTGTGCTGTAAACTAGTGCATGACACTATTCTAAATAACTGATGCTTCGATACTGTGCATTGCATTGTTGTGTGGTGTGTGTAACTAAATCTCTGATAAATCTAAAGTTCACCCTCACGTAACTTGTTAAAGAAGAGTTACATACATAAGTCGACATAAGTCGTGGTGCAGATTTGAATTTAACTTTCCGAGCCCACAGCCCAGGTGTCTACCAGCTCAGCTAGCTTAACTAGCTCACAGTCCAGGTCTCTTTGCCAAAGGAAAATATAGCCCTCTGAGTTTGGCAGCTCTCACCAAGTTGTTCAGTTGCAGTGATGTTATACTCTAGAGGATTAAATCACACATACTGTAGCTTCCCTACCATCAGACCTTAACTACTTGCGCCCATTTCACTGACTAGCACCGATACCCACTTTGAGAATATTACCCAATCAACAGACACCAGAAAATGTTGTCTAACTAGGGCAGATCATTGTTGAGGATATAGAAGTTACCACATATGGGAGAAAGGGCAAAGAGAGCGATAGATGATTTGTCTTATGTCAGTAACCCAGTCTCTATACCTGACATGATGTGAAGGGTCTCATTGTCCATGTGATAGGATTTATAGTGTGTCTATATTTTGTGTTTTCTTTCTGCATCAGTCAGTGCATATCATGCCTTATCTCTGAGTGATCAAGAGTCTGTTTATTGGTGTATGGTTGTGTCAGCTTTAGTAAAGGTTATCATCACAGCGTTACGCAACCACAGTTATATTCCTCCCTCTCTCTCGCTATTGTGTGTGGACAGTGGTGGAGCGTGTGTGTACCGTGGTGGAGCGTGTGTGGACCGTGGTGGAGCGTGTGTGGACAGTGGTGGAGCGTGTGTGTACCGTGGTAGAGTGTGTGTGGACCGTGGTGGAGCGTGTGTGGACCGTGGTGGAGCGTGTGTGGAGCGTGTGTGTACCGTGGTAGAGTGTGTGTGGCCCGTGGTGGAGCGTGTGTGGACCGTGGTGGAGCGTGTGTGGAGCGTGTGTGTACCGTGGTGGAGCTTGTGTGGAGCTTGTGTGTACCGTGGTGGAGCTTGTGTGTACCGTGGTGGAGCGTGTGTGGAGCTTGTGTGTACCGTGGTGGAGCTTGTGTGTACCGTGGTGGAGCGTGTGTGGACTGTGGTGGAGCTTGTGTGTACCGTGGTGGAGCGTGTGTGGACCGTGGTGGAGCGTGTGTGGACCGTGGTGGAGCGTGTGTGGAGCGTGTGTGTACCGTGGTGGAGCTTGTGTGTACCGTGGTGGAGTGTGTGTGTGCCGTGGTGGACCTTGTGTGTACCGTTGTGGAGCGTGTGTGGACCGTGGTGGAGCGTGTGTGGACCTTGGTGGAGCGTGTTTGGACCGTGGTGGAGCGTGTGTTGACCTTGGTGGATCGTGTGTGGACCGTGGGGGAGCGTGTGTGTACCGTGTTTGAGCGTGTGTGGACCGTGGTGGAGCGTGTGTGGACCTTGGTGGAGCGTGTGTGTACCGTGGTTGAGCGTGTGTGGACCTTGGTGGAGCGTGTGTGGACCGTGGTGGAGCGTGTGTGTACCGTTGTGGAGCGTGTGTGGACCGTGGTGGAGCGTGTGTGGACCTTGGTGGAGCGTGTGTTGACCTTGGTGGATCGTGTGTGGACCGTGGGGGAGCGTGTGTGTACCGTGGTTGAGCGTGTGTGGACCGTGGTGGAGCGTGTGTGGACCTTGGTGGAGCGTGTGTGGACCGTGGTGGAGCGTGTGTGGACCGTGGTGGAGCGTGTTTGGATGAGTTTCAACATGTCTTCAATTGTCTTCTGCTTTTCAGTTGTGTGGAGAGCTGTGTCTTAGTCAATGCGGTCCATGGTGCAGTACAATTCTGATTCATGCTATTTCCTTGCTGTCAGACCTTCCACACATGACTAAGTGACCACTAAAGTGTCTGTATATGGTAGCAGTGACTGATGACACTCCATAGATTAGATTTTTACCCCACTAAACTTGTGTAAAATAGGCCATCCCTGAACGGCCAACCCGGGATTTGATCTCATGTCAACAACTGCACCTTCTGCTCTTTACAGAGAGAGGGAGGCACTGGCAACACACTGGTATCACACTGGTAACACACTGGTATCACATTTGTAACACACTGGTATCACACTGGTAACACACTGGTAACACACTGTTTTTCACAGGGTTTAGTCACCAGCTTGTTTGAATGAGGTGCACAATGACACCATCGTTCCTCTAGCACTGTCTTGCTACCAATTTCTCTGCTGCATTTGTTTACACGTTAGTATTGTCATTAGTATTGTTTGTTGGGCTACCCCTCAGTGCACACAACTACCAACTTTCTCGCTTTGTCTCACCATCTCGCTTTCTCTCTCTCTCTCTATCCTCTCTCTCTCTCTCTCTCTCTCTCTCTCTCTCTCTCAATTCAATTCAATTCAAGGGGCTTTATTGGCATGGGAAGCACATGTTAACATTGCCAAAGCAAGTGAAGTAGATAATATACAAAAGTGAAATAGACTATTTTTATTTATTTATCCGTTATTTTACCAGGTAAGTTGACTGAGAACACATTCTCCATAAAAATTAACCGAAGTTCCAAAATAATAAAGACATTACAAATGTAATATTATGTATATACACAGTGTTGTAAGGGAAAATAAATAAGCATACATATGGGTTGTTTTTACAATGGTGTGTGTTCTTCACTAGTTGACCTTTTCTTGTGGCAACAGGTCACACATATTACTGCTGTGATGGCACACTGTGGTATTTCACCCAGTAGATATGTGAGTTTATCGAAACCGGGTTTGTTTTCGAATTCTTTGTGGATCTGTGTAATCTGTGAGAAATATGTGTCTCTAATATGGTCATACATTGGGCAGGAGGTTAGGAAGTGCTGTTCAGTTTCCACCTCATTTAGTGGGCAGTGTGCACATAGCCTGTCTTCTCTTGAGAGCCAGGTCTGCCTACGGCGGCCTTTCTCAATAGCAAGGTTATGCTCACTGAGTCTGTACATAGTCAAAGCTTTCCTTAAGTTTGGGTCAGTCACAGTGGTCAGGTATTCTGTCACGGTGTACTCTCTGTTTAGGGCCAAATATCATTCTAGTTTGCTCTGTTTTTTGGTTAATTAATTCCAATATGTCAAGTAATTATCTTATAGTTTTCTCATGATTTGGTTGGGTCTAATTGTGTTGCTGTCCTGGGGATCTGTGGGATGTGTTTGTGTTTGTGAAAAGAGCCCCAGGACTAGCTTGCTTAGGGGAGGGACTCTTGTCCAGGTTCATCTCTCTTTAGGCGATGGCTTTGTTATGGAAGGTTGTGATCTGTTGGTTTGTGAGCAGACATGTTCAGGTTCTAAAACTGATTCAATATTTTCTAGCCAAATTGAGTCGAAGGCTTTTTTGAAATCAACAAAGCATGAGAAGACTTTGCCTTTGTTTTGATTTGTTTGTTTGTCATTTAGGGTGTGCAGGGTGAAAATGTGGTCTGTCGAATGATAATTTGGTAAAAAAAACACAGTTCCTCGGTATCATTTTTTCATTGAGGAAATGTAAGAGTCTGCTGTTAGTTATTATTATTTATATTTTTATTTCACCTTTATTTAACCAGGTTTCAACTGCAACCCAATTTTCAACTGCAACCTGGCCAAGATTAAGCAAAGCAGTGTGACAAAAACAACACAGAGTTGCACATGGGATAAACAATTGTACAGTCAATAACACAATAGAAAATGTGTATGAAGTGTGTGCAAATGAATTAAGGAGGTAAGGCAATAAATAGGCCAATAGTGGCGAAGTAATTACAATTTAGCAACTAAACACTAGAGTGATATTTGTGAAGATGAGGATGTGCAAGTAGAACTACTGGTGTGCAAAAGAGCAGAAAATGAAACACAAATATGGGGATGAGTAGTAGGTAGTTGGTAGTTGGTTGGATGGACTATACACAGATGGGCTGTTTACAGCTGAGGTGATCGGTAAGCTGCTCTGACAGCTGACGCTTGAAGTTAGTGAGGGAGATATAAGTCTCAAACTTCAACGATTTTTGCAATTTGTTCCAGTTATTGGCAGAAGAGAACTGTGGCCAAAAGTGGTGTTGGCTTTGGGAATGACCAGTGAAATATACCTGCTGGAGCGCGTGCTACGGGTGGGTGTTGCTATGGTGACCAGTGAGCTGAGACAAGGTGGAGCTTTACCTAGCAAAGACTTATAGATGACCTGGAGCCAGTGGGTTTGGCAACGAATATGTAGTAAGGACCAGCCAATGAGAGCATGCAGGTCACAGTGGTGGGTAGTATATGGGGCTATGGTGACAAAATTGATGGCACTGTGATACTGCATCCAATTTGCTATGTAGAGTGTTGGAGGCTATTTTGTAAATGACATCCCCGAAGTCAAAGATCAGTAGGATGGTCAGTTTTACGAGGATTTGTTTGGCAGCATGAGTTTATTTTATTTATTTTTATTTTTTACCTTTATTTAACCAGGCAAGTCAGTTAAGAACAAATTCTTATTTTCAATGACGGCCTGGGAACAGTGGGTTAACTGCCTGTTCAGGGGCAGAACGACAGATTTGTACCTTGTCAGCTCGGGGGTTTGAACTCACAACCTTCCAGTTACTAGTTCAACGCTCTAACCACTAGGCTACCCTGCCGCCCCGAGTGAAGGAGCCTTTGTTGCAAAGTAGGAAGCCAATTCTAGATTTAACTTTGGATTTTAGATGCATAATGTGAGTCTGGAAGGAGAGTTTAGAGTCTAACCAGACACCTAGGTATTTATAGTTGTCCACATATTCTAAGGCAGAACTGTCCAGAGTAGTGATGCTAGTCGGGCGGGCAGGTGCTGGCAGCAATTGGTTGAAGAGCATGCATTTTGTTTTACTAGCATCTAAGAGCAGTTGGAGGCCACGAAAGGGGAGTTGTATGGCATTTAAGCTCGTTTGGAGGTTTGTTAACACAGTGTCCAAAGAAGGGCCAGATGTAAACAGAATGGTGTCATCTGCGTAGAGGTGGATCAAAGATTCACCGCAGCAAGCACAACATCATGGATATATACAGAGAAAAGAATCGGCCCAAGAAAGTAACCTTGTGGCACCCTGTTATATCGTTTAGGACCTTGAGCGTGGCTGAGGTGCACCCATGACCAGCTCAGAAACGAGATTGCATTGTGGAGAAGGTACAGTGGGATTCAAAATGGTCGGTGATCTGTTTGTTCACTTGGCTTGATGGATATTGGTCTGTAACAGTTTGGATCAGAGTGTCCCCCCCCTTTAAGAGGGGGATGACCGCGGCCACTCTCCAATATTTAGGAATCTCAGACGATTGGAAAGAGAGGTTGATCAAACTATTAATTGGCGTTGCAACAATTTCAGCGGATAACTATAGGAAGAGAGGGTCCAGATTATCTAGCCCAGCTGATTTGTAAGGATCCAGAACTTACTGCTCTTTCAGAATATAATTTGTCTGGATTTGGGAGAAGGAGAAGTGTGGAGGGGGGGGGGGCTAAGGCATATTGGGCAGGGCTGGAGGCTCTACAGTGAAATAAGACAATCATCACTAACCAAAACAGAAACAGACAAGGCATATTGACATTAGGGAGAGGCGTGTGTAGCCGTGTGATCATAGGGTCCAGTGATAAGCAATAGATGAGTAAGGGAGCCAATTCAGTAGTCGCTACTACGCTAGGCAAGCTGGAGAGACGTCGATTCAGACAGCTAGTGGGCCGGGGCAAGCAGATGGGCCTCCAGGGAAGTCACAATGGAAGAGCCTGTTGAAACCACCTCGGACGGTTGTGCCGGCATTCCGGTCGTGGTGGATTGGCGGGGCTCCGTGTCGACAGTATAGGGATAGGCCAATTGGCAAAAGAGGTATTGTAGCCCAAGAATTGGCTGATGGACTCCTTCGGATAGCCAGGAGATGGGCCTAGCTCGAGGCTATCTCTGCACATCTACAGTGCCTTGCGAAAGTATTCGGCCCCCTTGAACTTTGCGACCTTTTGCCACATTTCAGGCTTCAAACATAAAGATATAAAACTGTATTTTTTTGTGAAGAATCAACAACAAGTGGGACACAATCATGAAGTGGAACGACATTTATTGGATATTTCAAACTTTTTTAACAAATCAAAAACTGAAAAATTATTCAGCCCCTTTACTTTCAGTGCAGCAAACTCTCTCCAGAAGTTCAGTGAGGATCTCTGAATGATCCAATGTTGACCTAAATGACTAATGATGATAAATACAATCCACCTGTGTGTAATCAAGTCTCCGTATAAATGCATCTGCACTGTGATAGTCTCAGAGGTCCGTTAAAAGCGCAAAGAGCATCATGAAGAACAAGGAACACACCAGGCAGGTCCGAGATACTGTTGTGAAGAAGTTTAAAGCCGGATTTGGATACAAAAAGATTTCCCAAGCTTTAAACATCCCAAGGAGCACTGTGCAAGCGATAATATTGAAATGGAAGGAGTATCAGACCACTGCAAATCTACCAAGACCTGGCCGTCCCTCTAAACTTTCAGCTCATACAAGGAGAAGACTGATCAGAGATGCAGCCAAGAGGCCCATGATCACTCTGGATGAACTGCAGAGATCTACAGCTGAGGTGGGAGACTCTGTCCATAGGACAACAATCAGTCAGTCGTATATTGCACAAATCTGGCCTTTATGGAAGAGTGGCAAGAAGAAAGCCATTTCTTAAAGATATCCATAAAAAAGTGTCGTTTAAAGTTTGCCACAAGCCACCTGGGAGACACACCAAACATGTGGAAGAAGGTGCTCTGGTCAGATGAAACCAAAATTGAACTTTTTGGCAACAATGCAAAACATGTTTGGCGTAAAAGCAACACGGCTGAACACACCATCCCCACTGTCAAACATGGTGGTGGCAGCATCATGGTTTGGGCCTGCTTTTCTTCAGCAGGGACAGGGAAGATGGTTAAAATTGATGGGAAGATGGATGGAGCCAAATACAGGACCATTCTGGAAGAAAACCTGATGGAGTCTGCAAAAGACCTGAGACTGGGACGGAGATTTGTCTTCCAACAAGACAATGATCCAAAACATAAAGCAAAATCTACAATGGAATGGTTCAAAAATAAACATATCCAGGTGTTAGAATGGCCAAGTCAAAGTCCAGACCTGAATCCAATCAAGAATCTGTGGAAAGAACTGAAAACTGCTGTTCACAAATGCTCTCCATCCAACCTCACTGAGCTCGAGCTGTTTTGCAAGGAGGAATGGGAAAAAATTTCAGTCTCTCGATGTGCAAAACTGATAGAGACATACCCCAAGCGACTTACAGCTGTAATCGCAGCAAAAGGTGGCGCTACAAAGTATTAACTTAAGGGAGCTGAATAATTTTGCACGCCCAATTTTTCAGTTTTTGATTTGTTAAAAAAGTTTGAAATATCCAATAAATGTCGTTCCACTTCATGATTGTGTCCCACTTGTTGTTGATTCTTCACAAAAAAATACAGTTTTATATCTTTATGTTTGAAGCCTGAAATGTGGCAAAAGGTCGCAAAGTTCAAGGGGGCCGAATACTTTCGCAAGGCACTGTAGCCCGAATGGTTTGGCCTACAAACTAGTATGACCCCTCTACGGAAAGATGAGACTGAAGTTGGTACAGCCGATCTGCCAACTTTTGTCTGTAACTTCCAAACAGTTTGGGTTACACGTGAGGTGAGACTCTCATGGACAACAAGATGCCAAGAGTGTGCAAAGCTGTCATCAAGGCAAAGGGTGACTTCTTTGAAGAATATCAAATATTAAATATATTTAGATTTTTTTAACACTTTTTGGTTACTACATGATTCCATATGTGTTACTTCATAGTTTTGATGTCTTCACTATTATTCTACAATGTAGAAAATAGTCAAATTAAATATATATATATCAGTGGAGGCTCCTTAGAGCAGGAAGGGGAGGACCATCCTCCTTAGTGAATTTCATATATTTTATTTTATTGTCAATAAAAAACACACTGTTTTGCAATGAAGGTCTACAGTAGCCTCAACAGCACTCTGTAGGGTTGCACCATGGTGGAGCAGGAGGACAGCTAGCTACCGTGCTCTGTGTCCATTGACTTCAATACAAAACCTAGAAGGCTCATGGTTCTCACCCCTTTCCATAGACTTACACAGTAATTATGACTTCCGGAGGATGTCCTCCAAGTTTTGTGCACAGGGGCATTGTCATGCTGAAATAGGAAAAGGCCCTCGCCAAACTGTTGCCACAAAGTTGGAAGCACAGAATTGTCTAGAATGTAATTGTATGCTGTAGCGTTAAAATTTCCCTTCACTGGAACTAAGGGGCCTAACCTGAACCATGAAATACAGTCCCAGACAATTATTCCTCCACCAAACTTTACAGTTGGCACTTTCCATTGAGACAGGTAGCGTTCTCTTGGAATCCGCCAAACCCAGATTAATCCGTTGGACTGTCAGTTGGTGAAGCGTGATTCATCAATCCAGACAACACGTTTCCACAGCTCCAGAGTCCAATGGCGGCAAGCTTTATACCCCTCCAGCGAACGCTTAGCATTGAGCATGGTTATCTTAGGCTTGTATGCGGCTGCTCGGCCAAGGCAAGTCATTTCATGAAGCTCCCGAAAAACAGTTATTGTGCTGATGTTGCTTCCAGAGGCAGTTTTGAACTCGGTAGTGAATGTTACAAAAGAGGACAGAGAAGTTTTATGCGCTACGTACTTCAGCACTCAACAGTCCCGCTTTGTGAGCTTCTGTGGCCTACCACTTTGCGGCTGAGCCACTGTTGCTCCTAGACATTTCCACTCCACAATAATAACACTTACAGTTGAGCAGGGTAGCTGTAGTAGGGCAGAAATCTGACAAACTGACTTGTTGGAAAGGTGGCATCCTATGACGGTGCCACATTTAAAGTCACTGAGCTCTTCGGTAAGGCCATTCTACTGCTAATGTTTGTCTATGGAAATTGCATAGCTGTGTGCTCGATTTTATACATCTGTCTGCAATGGGTGTGGCTGAAATAGCTGAATCCACATACGTTTGTGTGTATATACTGTATCTAGAACAATAGCTTTCAACTTACTATCTTGTCAACAACATATGAAAATGAAATGCATGTAAATGTGTTCATCCAATGCCAGGTCAAGCAAGCCATTCACCGATTTACCAATAAGAATGCACCAATAACAATGCACATTTCATTGCATTAGTGTATTTTGCTTTGAAATAGCTCTCTTCTGCCCTCTAGTGAAACAAAGTATGCATTCCAAATGTCAACCTATTCCAATAGTGCACTTTTGACAAGAGCCCCATGGGCCCTCATCATAAGTAGTGCACTAGGGAATAGGGTGCCATTTGAGATGCAGTAACATTCTTTAATATAAGGCAATACAGCTCACTACAGTAGTGTCCATTCAGTCACGCCTCATAGTACATGTTATGTCCTGTTGACAGGTTGTTTTTCTGGCAACATCAAACAGATAAGAAAGCAAAGAAAATATATCACAAACAGCCACCGTCCCATCACCGATAAGGACATGGCCCAGCTCCAAAACTCACAGGCGCTGAATCCCGGTACACCAAGTGGTCTGGTCCAGAAAGTGTGGTTGAACCTCCAGATATATCTGGGTCAAGGAGGGGAACAGACAACTAAAAGTCATTCCTTGTAAAATCAGACGAGAACTTTCTAAGGTATGTTGTTCATAGCCTGTTTGTGTTATTTCTAAGTTGGACTCATAATTAGGCTGCTGGAAAACAATATTTCTTACAATGCATTCCGTCTCAGATACAACACACTAGCGTATAACAAGGCCACAATGAATCATCTGGACCCAAGGGAGAGGGGCAGGGAGTCCAAGAGGGGATTCATGTTTGAGCAGCCAGGGAACCAGCTATGCCCAATGGCATCACCAGGGAAATATCTATCGAAATGCCTGGAGAACTCCCTTGCATTTTATTTCCACCCAAGAAGAGGAGAGTGTATCAGGGACTCGATCAGAGCCGATGGGTGGGAACTATCTGGCAGCACTTCTACCCAAGTCGTGCAGGGCAGTGGGAACAACTACATACACAAATCACAGCATCAGGACCACAGGACCAGAAACACAGTTTCAAGACCAGAAACTGGCCATACAAAAGGCTGGTTTAGAAGCGAGGGAGATTATGTCAGTGAGTGGGCATCGGTGTGAAGGTTCGCTCCTTAGCTAATGCCATCCCTCATTGACAGACAGAAAATGCTGGAGAAACATCAAGGCCGAAAACTAAGACCACACTGCAGCACCATCAACACCCAAAAGGCTGAAGCAAGGCAGCAGAAGTAGTAGCACAGACTCCTACATATATTTCAACCAATGCACTGTCCAAGTGAATGTACAGATAAATGTGACATACAATAAGTAGCTATAGCTATAGGCTGGGTTTCTGTTTAGCACTTTGTGACATCAGCTGATTTAAAAATACATGTGATTGATGGAGCTATGTCAGCTGTGGTGGATAACAACAACAACGTAGGGTTTCATTTATTAAAATCAAATCAACTGAATGTCATGGATTGTCTTTCTTTTGCCTGAACAGCATCCTGACAAGAGAGCACATTTTCTCTGCCAGGCAAAATCACACATCATAAACTCATTGCTATGGATGGATCCAAATGAAGCCAACTACAAAACAACTGCTTTGCTGTTATTCTGGCTGCACTTTTTGACGTGACTGTATTTAACCATAGTTGGCTAGTTAACAAGCAAAGGATAATAACGTTGCCAGCCAGTATGGCAATGGAACATTTATAATACTGAACAACTGGGTCACGTCCATAAATACAGAACAAAAAGTCTGAACAACTGGGTCACGTCCATAAATACAGAACAAAAAGTCTGAACAACTGGGTCACGTCCATAAATACAGAACAAAAAGTCTGAACAACTGGGTCACGTCCATAAATACAGAACAAAAATACTGAACAACTGGGTCACGTCCATAAATACAGAACAAAATACTGAACAACTGGGTCACATCCATAAATACAGAACAAAAATACTGAACAACTGGGTCACGTCCATAAATACAGAACAAAATACTGAACAACTGGGTCACATCCATAAATACAGAACAAAAATACTGAACAACTGGGTCACATCCATAAATACAGAACAAAAATACTGAACAACTGGGTCACGTCCATAAATACAGAACAAAAATACTGAACAACTGGGTCACGTCCATAAATACAGAACAAAATACTGAACAACTGGGTCACGTCCATAAATGCGGAACGGGTGCCTAAAAACACCATGCCAATATATCCTCCAAACCCCGCTTCTCGGGTATAATAGCATTGTCTCTTTGTATTGCCAGAGGCCCCAGTCATTTACAGTGGTATGTATTCATGGATGCAAATAAAAAAATTCACAGATAAAAAAAGAAAAATAATAATGTATAATGTATATTTCGTCTCTCTGCTTCATAAGTTTCCTTCAATTGGCAAGAAGCTGAATATATCTCACTGATGGAAGCTTCCGAATGAGCGAAACAGCGCCACTCTGTCTCTGTATGTGTAGACCATCTATCTGATGTTGTCTGGTAAAAAGAGTCTACTGTTGTCACCTGTAGCATTGAATACAAGGGAACAGAGAGAGCATTTGGCCTCCCTTAATATTTTTTTGTATAAAATAATAGGCAATCAGAGTTGAGCAAAACTGAGTGAGCTCAACTGTGAATGGTCAAGGGAAGCCAGTTTGGATTTGGCTTCACAGCAAACACATCACATCAAAAGCCAAAGGTCATTGACCAAAGAAACATAATTTTTTGCATCTCGTTGTGTTGTTATCCTTCGGTGGCTAGCTAGCTAAAACTGGCCCATTCCTAAATTAGCCATGGATGGAGATAGAGATTTTGAGTTGTGGTTTTACTTAATTATATGTATATGTATATATATATATCATGGTGGCATATGAACTACCAGGTTATAGAGCAAACAACGAAATGATCACAACACATTTTTTCCTGGCTTGGCTTCCCCAGTGATTTTACCCACACACCGCTACTGGTAATATAATAATGAGTTTTCAAATGCAGCATGTAAAGTATAGAACAGTTGTCATGGAATATAATGACTGGAATATAATGACTGGAATATAATAAGTGCTAATGAGAACAGAGTGGTTCTAAAGGACATCAGTACTAAAGTGACAGAAGAAGAAAAGTGCTCCAATGTCCCAAATAAACGTGTTCGTTGTTGCCGCCATGATGACGACAACACTTACCTTTAGTCGACTCTTCTGGCATAATGGCCACTCAGTCAAGATACAATGTATATATGCAACACAGCGTGTGGAACTCAATGTATGGAATGTGGAGTTCATAGCAAGA